>NC_060174.1:70885579-70955579 GCF_021184085.1 Oncorhynchus gorbuscha
GAAATAGACAAACAGAAAGGAGAGACAGACAGACAGGAGAGACAGACATACAGACAGACAGGAGAGATTGACAGACAGGAGAGACAGACAGATAGACAGGAGAGACAGACAGACAGGAGAGACAGACATACAGACAGACAAGAGAGATTGACAGACAGGAGAGACAGACAGATAGACAGGAGAGACAGACAGGAGAGAGAGACAGGAGAGACAGACAGACAGAAAGGAGAGACAGACAGACAGGAGAGACATACATACAGACAGAAAGGAGAGACAGACAAACAGGAGAGACAGACATACAGACAGACAGGAGAGATTGACAGACAGGAGAGACAGACAGATAGACAGGAGAGACAGACAGACAGGAGAGACAGACATACAGACAGACAAGAGAGATTGACAGACAGGAGAGACAGACAGATAGACAGGAGAGACAGACAGGAGAGACAGACAGACATGAGAGACAGACATACAGGAGAGAGAGACAGACAGGAGAGAGAGAGACAGACAGACAGACAGACAGACAGACAGACAGACAGACAGACAGACAGACAGACAGACAGGAGAGAGAGAGAAAGACAGGGGAGACTGAAGAGACAGACAGACAGGAGAGGCAGACAGACAGGAGAAATAGACAGACAGGACAGACAGACAGACAGACAGACAGACAGACAGACAGACAGACAGACAGACAGACAGGAGAAACAGACAGACAGGAGGGACAGGATAGACAAACAGACAGGAGAGACTGGGAAGGAGAGACAGACAGACAGGAGAGAGAGACAGGAGAGACAGACAGACAGAAAGGAGAGACAGACAGACAGGAGAGACATACATACAGACAGAAAGGAGCGACAGACAAACAGGAGAGACAGACAGACAGTAGAGACAGACAGAAAGGAGAGACAGACAGACAGGAGAGACAGACAGACAGGAGAGAGAGAGACATGAGAGACAGACAGGAGAGAGAGAAAGACAGGAGATACAGAAGAGACAGACAGGCAGGACAGACAGACAGACAGACAGACAGACAGACAGACAGACAGACAGACAGGAGAGACAGACAGACAGGAGAGACAGACAGACAGGAGAGACAGACAGACAGGAGAGACAGACAGACAGGAGAGATTGACAGACAGGTGAGACAAACAGACAGACAGACAGACAGACAGACAGACAGACAGACAGACAGACAGACAGACAGACAGACAGACAGACAGACAGACAGACAGACAGACAGACAGACAGACAGACAGACAGACAGGAGAGATTGACAGACAGGTGAGACAAACAGACAGACAGACAGACAGACAGACAGACAGACAGACAGACAGACAGACAGACAGACAGACAGACAGACAGACAGACAGACAGACAGACAGACAGACAGACAGACAGACAGGAGAAACAGACAGACAGGAGGGACAGGATAGACAAACAGACAGGAGAGACTGGGAAGGAGAGACAGACAGACAGGAGAGAGAGACAGGAGAGACAGACAGACAGAAAGGAGAGACAGACAGACAGACAGGAGAGACAGACATACAGGAGAGAGAGACAGACAGGAGAGACAGACAGGAGAGAGAGAGAAAGTCAGGGGAGACTGAAGAGACAGACAGGAGAGACAGACAGACAGGAGAGGCAGACAGACAGGAGAGACATACATACAGACAGAAAGGAGAGAAAGACAAACAGACAGGAGAGACAGACAGACAGGAGAGACAGACATACAGACAGAAAGGAGAGACAGACAGACAGGAGAGACAGACAGACAGTAGAGACAGACAGAAAGGAGAGACAGACAGAAAGGAGAGACAGACAGGAGAAACAGACAGACATACAGACAGAAAGGAGAGACAGACATGAGAGAGAGACAGACAGACAGGAGAGACAGACAGAAAGGACAGACAGACAGAAAGGACAGACAGACAGACAGACAGACAGACAGACAGACAGACAGACAGACAGACAGACAGACAGACAGACAGACAGACAGACAGACAGACAGACAGACAGACAGACAGACAGACAGACAGACAGACAGACAGACAGACAGACAGACAGACAGGAGAGACAGGGAAGGGTACGCCATCGGAGGAATCAATAAGAGAAGAGGGTATTTTTATTTTTTATTGAAGTCCTCCTTTCAAAGCCTTTCCTCCGTCTCTTATTTATGAAGTACAGTAGTAAGTGCTTGCACATCGATTGTTTTTCCCCTTTCTTGAGTGCGTTCATTAATCAAATGATGCAACAAAAGATAACAATGGCTCGCACTAAACGATCCAAATCCAAAGAAAGGGAAACCCAGTTGGTCTTTAGGAGGCTCAGCCTGGCAGTGACTGTTGCCTGCATCGGTCTTTCTACTTGTCATGCCTGTCTAGATAGGACCTCTGTGCCTTTTTGTGTGGGTCATTACACGGCGTGAGCGGCTTGTTTCATCCATTCCTCTAGCCAGAGTGAGCAGCAACAATCACCTGGACTCACTCTGTGTCCTCCTCCAGTCCTCGTCATTACTCATGTTATCTACTTAACCGTTGTCCCTTCCACAGTCCTCACTGCTATAACCCCCGGAGGGCAGAGAAAACATACTGTGTGTTTGATTGTTTACCCTTTTGTGTTTGTGAGCGTCTACGTGCTTCAGTGTTCATGTGTGTGTGTGTGTGTGTGTGTGTGTGTGTGTGTGTGTGTGTGTGTGTGTGTGTGTGTGTGTGTGTGTGTGTGTGTGTGTGTGTGTGTGTGTGTGTGTGTGTGTGTGTGTGTGTGTGTGTGTGTGTGTGTGTGTGTGTGTGTGTGTGTGTGTGTGTGTGTGTGTGTGTGTGTTTGTGACTGTGTGTCTATGTGTGTATGTTCATGTGCTTTTGCGAGTCCCTTATGAAAATATGTCTACACAGCAGAAGGTCTGGAGCGATTCCTATTTTCCACCTGTCCACAGTCAGAAGGAAAGGATAGAACGATCCATTGTGGACAAGGAGGTAGAATGCTGATAGCAGGACTTTAATCCATAACATATTCAGAGTGGGAGAAGTGAGCGGCCTGCAGTTTGTGCTATTTGCTGTGATAGAACTGGCAGAGGCTCCAGGTGCAGCAGCCACGCAGGCTCAAGAGGACCTCTGAGAATTACCCTTCTCATACGGGTCACTGTCACGTTCCTGCACAAGAAGGATACACTGTAGCTTTTCTCTCAGAAACACCCCTTTCTAAAGAGACTATGTATGGTAACTATGAAATAGTATTATTATTCCCTTTACAATCAGCTGCCTGACATTAAGATAATGCATCTCCAACGCTTACTGATGTACAATGTTGCTATGTCATTCTGCTTCGTTGTTTTTGATCTAAGGGAAATTACTAACTATTCATCTCACAGAACCCGCAAAGTATTTTGTCTGTGATGTCTCTTCCCTCGTCAGACCTCAGTAAGACTAGCTGTCGCCATTGGGATCCTAATAAATCAAGTCGCTAAATCACTGTTGTGACTCCTGTGACAGTTGGTCTGTTGTTGGATGTTGTTGTGGGATAAGTATTTCCTGTTCCTTACTTGTCACTCTGTTAGAGTGGAGGTATGTACTGCTGCTGCTGTTTTCCCCTCTATCTGCCTGCACATTACCCAGGGGGCCGAGCCAGAGGTGTAGTGGGAGTATTTGGAGCTCCGCTGAGCTCGTAGGAGTTGTAACCAAGACTCTATGTTCTGTTCCCCTCCAGTTAGAGAGAGGGAGGAAGGGAGAGAGGGAGGAAGGGAGAGAGAGAGAGAAAGAGAGAGAGAGGAGAGAGAGAGAGAGAGAGAGAGAGAGAGAGAGAGAGAGAGGGAGAGAGAGAGAGAGAGAGAGGGAGGAAGGGAGGGAGAGGGAGGAAGGGAGAGAGAGGGAAAGAGTGAGGAAGGGAGAGAGAGGGAGAAAGTGAGAGAGAGAGGAGAGAGAGAGAGAGGCAGTGAGGGAGGGAGAGAGAGAGAGAGAGAGGGAGAGAGAGGGAGGAAGGGAGAGAGAAATAGAGGGGGAAAGATGAAGGGAAGAGGGAGAGGTACAGTAGAGAGAGGGAGGAAGGGAGAGAGGGAGAGGTACAGTGGAGAGAGGGAGGAAGGGAGAGAGGGAGAGAGAGGGAGGAAGGGAGAGAGAAATAGAGGGGGAAAGATGAAGGGAAGAGGGAGAGGTACAGTAGAGAGAGGGAGGAAGGGAGAGAGGGAGAGAGAAATAGAGGGGGAAAGATGAAGGGAAGAGGGAGAGAGAAATAGAGGGGAATTGATGAAGGGAAGAGGGAGAGGTACAGTAGAGAGAGAGAGGAAGGGAGAGAGGGAGAGAGAAATAGAGGGGGAAAGATGAAGGGAAGAGGGAGAGAGAAATAGAGGGGGAAAGATGAAGGGAAGAGGGAGAGGTACAGTGGAGAGAGGGAGAGAAAGACAGAGAGTGAGAGGGAGAGAGAGAGAGTGAGAGTGAGAGGGGGAGAGATGGAGAAGCAGGGAGAGAAGGAGAGTTAGGGGGAGAAAGAGGTAGGCCTGTGGTGTTCCCATCCTCTATAGACTACAGCTGTGCTGCCTAAAGAGACAGAGACAGACAGGCTTTGTCTCCAGCGTCATCCACAGCTTAAACAAACACATGTTATATAAGAGCCTTTCAAACAAACACACTGTACCGTACCGGAGAGGGAGGGGGAAGACAAAGTTTAGAGAGATGGAAGGGAGGAGGAGAGACAGGGGGAGGAAGACAGTGAGTGAGTGAGTGAGAGTTGGGGAAAATGGGATGGTATTTCACAGTAGAACAGATTAATCAGAAACTGTTCATTATGCTGAATCATTTCAGAAATGCTCTTAAATTAAAGTTACATTTGTTTGATTTTTTAAAAACTTTTCCACATATGAACTACTCAGACAATTACTTTTTTCCTTCTCCCACAAACTTCAGATTACTTGGTCTTTCACAGCTGGAGAGACAAATCAGTCCATGTACTTCAGTCACTACCACTGGGACCTTCCTTCCTTCCTTCCTTCCTTCCTCTTCCTCTCTCTCTCTCTCTCTCTCTCTCTCTCTCTCTCTCTCTCTCTCTCTCTCTCTCTCTCTCTCTCTCTCTCTCTCTCTCTCTCTCTCTCTCTCTCTCTCTCTCTCTCTCTCTCTCTCTCTCTCTCTCTCTCTCTCTCTCTCTCCTCTATCTCCCCCTCTCTCTCCCTGTCTCTCTTTCTCTCTCTCTTTCTCTCTCTCTCTTTCTCTCTCTCTCTCTCTCTCCCTCTCTCTCTCTCTCTCTCTCTCTCTCTCTCTCTCTCCCTGCTCTCTCTCCCTCTCTCTCTCTCCCTCTCTCTCTCTCTCTCTCTCTCTCTCTCTCTCTCTCTCTCTCTCTCTCTCTCTCTCTCTCTCTCTCTCTCTCTCTCTCTCTCTCTCTCTCTCTCTCTCTCTCTCTCTCTCTCTCTCCCTCTCTCTCTCTCTCTCTCTCCCTATCTCTCGCTGTCCCCTCTTCTCTTTCTCTTCTTTTTGTCTCTCTCTCTCTCTCTCTCTCTCTCTCTCTCTCTCTCTCTCTCTCTCTCTCTCTCTCACTGTCCCCTCTTTCTCTCTTTTCTCTCTCTCTCTCTCTCTCTCTCTCTCTCTCTCTCTCTCTCTCTCTCTCTCTCTCTCTCTCTCTCTCTCTGCTCTCTCTCTCTCTCTGCTCTCTCTCTCTCTGCCCTCTCTCTATATATTCATATTTCTATCTCTCCTCTCTCTCCCTGTCCCCTCTATCTATCTATCTCTCTTTCTGTCTCTCTCTTTCTCTCTGTCTTCTCTCCCTCTCTGTGGCACTGTCAGTCTGTTACCCCCTCCGTCGCTTTGTCACACTCTCTCCCTCTCTGTGGCACTGTCACTCGAATCAGACGTTAAGTGCTGGCAATGTGAAGAGGTGCTCAAAGCGTCTGCTCCAGACAGCCCTGAGTGCTGCGCTGCTTTTCTGAGGCTTTGCTGCTCTCCATCTCTGACTCTCTGAGCCTCTGTGTCTTATCTACCTCTGCCTGTCTGCCTCTTTCTCTACCCCTCTCATTCCCTCTGCCTCTATCTCTCTCCATATCTGCCTCTCTCCGGTGGCCCTTGATTACAGACCTGCTGAGCTGTGGCCCCCCACTGGGTGGGATAGGCTGTGCTCCAAACCTATGGGCCCTGCCCCCCCCCCCCCCCCCCTCCAAACCACCCTGACCCCTCCAGCCTCGTGATCCTCTAAAAACCTCTGCAGCCAATAGCCATATTTCAGGTTACCTTTGATGCTGTTATGTTTGATGGTGTTGTTTTGTAGTGGCTCCCAGTACTCAGTCAGCAGATGATAGCAAGAGGAGCATCAGGTTACCATGACACATGTGCTCCTCTACTTTCATATGACCAGAGGATTTGGTCTGCAGCTGTTTTCTATCTATTCGCCTGGCTGGGCCTGGGATCGTCAGGTTTGTGGAGGCACCTCTCTGAACTTACTTAAACTCTACCAGTTGTTCTTTCTTCACTAGGCTTGACCCCTGGAAATCCCTCCGATATTAGGCAGGCTCTGGGACAAGGGGGGCTAGGGAGACAGAGGCCTGAGCTGGGCCTCATATTCCAGGCCTGCCAGTCTCTACTGCTACAAGGGCAGAGCAAACATGTCTCCCTCCTCCACAGAGCAGAAAGGTCAGAGTGAGAAGAGACTGGCGAGGTTTAAAGGGATATTAAAGAGCTCTATGTGTACACAAGTTCCTCTGCCTCTCCCTGTGCCCCGGGTCTTTCCCTGTCAGCAGTCGCTCTCTCTCTCTCTCTCTCTCTCGCTCTCTCTCTCCCGCTCTCTCTCCCTCTCCATGTCCCCTCTCTCTCTCTCCCTCTCCCTGTCCCCTCTCTCTCTCTCTCCCTCTCCATGTCCCCTCTCTCTCTCTCTCTCCCTCTCCCTCTCCCTCTCCCTGTCCTCTCTCTCTCTCTCTCCTCTCTCTCTCTCTCCCTCTCCCTGTCCCCTCTCTCTCCCTCTCCCTGTATCCCTCTCTCTCTCTCTCTCTCTCTCTCTCTCTCTCTCTCTCTCTCTCTCTCTCTCTCTCTCTCTCTCTCTCTCTCTCTCTCTCTCTCTCTCTCTCTCTCTCCTGTCCTCTCTCTCTCTCTCTCTCTCTCTCTCTCTCTCTCTCTCTCTCTCCCTCTCTCTCTCTCTCTCTCTCTCTCTCTCTCTCTCTCTCTCTCTCCCTCTCTCTCTCTCTCTCTCTCTCTCTCTCTCTCTCTCTCTCTCTCTCTCTCTCCCTCTCTCTCTCTCTCTCTCCCTCTCTCTCTCTCTCCCTCCCCTCTCTCTCCCTCTCTCTCTCTCTCTCTCTCTCTCTCTCTCTCTCTCTCTCTCTCTCTCTCTCTCTCTCCCATTCTGCTTTATTAAAAAGGAGATTGTTGGTATTGGGAGTTTTTGGGATGTGTGTAATTCAGGACAGACTGCTGCGTCTGGTAAGAGAAACAGAGAGAAGAGTAGGCTTTGTGCAGTCCTAGCAACCAGCACTACCCTTAAATGATCCTTATTGTTATCTTTCTACTTCGAAGGCCCGAGGTGACTTACAGTACACAGATACAAGACCCCAGATTAGGATTTATATGAAGAGACAAACACCCTACATGTCAACTGTCCTCAATAACATCAGGCATTATATTATTAGGCAATTATTCAGCAGGATAAACTATCGACAACCCTGAGACATTGAAGCCTGATGCAAAGCAACGCGTGCGTCACTGCAGGAGACACTTCCAGTCATATATCATTGTCCACTCTGAGTCACTGAGTGTTGGTTATTTTGGTACTGGCGCTGTAGATATAATATGTCAATAGAGTCCACAGGCCTTTGGTGAGTACATGGCCGGTTTATGTGGAGGCTAAATGATGTCTGCAGTTGATGTCACAGTTTACACTGTGAAAAATGATGCTGAGAGATTCTGAACTTTTTTTAGTGGAACATTGTTAATGAGACACGGACATATTTGTAAAATACCGAATAGGTACCACTGCCTTGGAGCTTTGTGTTTGCTTTGTGAAAATCTGAAAGGCTTGAATTGTTCTTGGGCGAAACGTGTTCTCCGGCTTTCTAGTTTATCTCTATATTTCTCAAGATGACTAAATGCTCTTTTGATGCGCTCCATTCACTGAGTTGCGAGCTCACGCAAAAGACAGGGATGCTACCCCAGTTGATTTAGTGGACCCCGAGCAGATTCTCACAATGGAGCGGTCCTGGCTTTGATATTTATAGGCTATAATCTATTGGGCAGTGTTGGAACTGGGAGCCGTGAAAAGTGGATTTTCACAGCTAGCGCTAAGCGTGATCTTTGAAGAGGACTCATGGCTCCTGTGTCTTGTGCAGCGCTTGGTGGTTAACCTCAGGGTAGTGGAGCCTCTTAGACTATACAGCTCTGTAGGGAGATTTGGCAGGCAATTGGCAACTGCATTAACTGAAACCAGACTGGAGAGCTGTGAAATAGTGGGTGGGTCTGTACTGGAGCAGCCCCTCAGGTTGAGTGAAAGGGTGTGATTGTGATGGAAGGGGAGAAAGAGCACTGTGATAGAGGAGTACTGGACAACCGGTTCAACAGCACCCTGAACATCCATTCATTCAGGTGGGCCTTTGTCAGGATATCTTCTCTTGTAGTGCAGTGGGATAGGTTTTTTTGTGTCCTGATACTGCACTCTCTCTTGTTGCAAACCGACTAGGACTAACAGAGGAGAGACAGTCTCATTTGAATGAGGTTCAACTGTTTTCTCCCCTGTCTGACGTGCCTGTCACCTTATCCAGTGTCCCAGTCTCCCTCTCACCACCCCCAGCAACATTGTACATATTATCTCCTTCACCGCCTCCCAGGCTTTAACCGTGACAAGAAAAGACAGGCGTTCTCCTAAGGTAAGCTGGCCTCGCTTCCACGGCTATCTGTGGGTATCAGGATCCGCGAGTCGCAGGTTCAATCGGCTAATCCAATCCTGTTTGGTTGTTGAGGCTGTAATATTCAAATTAAAATCATGTGGGGAATATCAACACCTCTCAGCAGGATGACAACACTGTGGATGACCTGGTTAGTTTGCTTTCCTTGCAGTTTTCCGTCCTAATTTCTATGCCTTGGCCCCCTCTCGCTCCCTGGTAATGAGAAAATGTGCCGTAGTCTCTGTTTACTGAGCTTGACTATCTGGCTGCCGTTTCTCATATTATTTGAAAACAAACAGGAACGAAATGATCAGGTCGGGGTTTAGATCACGTCTTTGTTTTTCATGCATCGCTCCCCTTTCCTAGTCAAGGAGGTATAGGAGGATGTATATTTCACGTTGGCATTCGTGTTGGGTTGTATTGGGTTATGTTGTGTTGAGTCGGGTTGTGTTATGTTGTGATGTGTTGTGATATGTTGTGTTGTGATATAATGTGTTGGGTTGTGATATGTTGTGTTGTGATGGGTTGTGTTGGGTTAGGTTGTTTTGTGTTGTGTTGTGATATGTTGTGTTGTGGTATGTTGTGTTGTGATATGTTGGGTTGTGATGTGTTGTCTTTTGATATGTTGGGTTGGGTTGTGTTGTGTTGTGATATGATGTGTTGTGATATGTTGGGTTGGGTTGTGATATGTTGTGTTGTGATATGATGTGTTGTGTTGTGATGTGTTGTCTTGTGATGTGTTGTGATATGTTGGGTTGTGACATGTTGTGGTATGTTATGTTGTGATATGTTGGGTTGGATTGTGATATGTTGTGTTGTGATATGATGTGTTGTGATATGTTTGGTTGGGTTGTTTTGTGATATGTTGTGATGTGTTGTGATATGTTGGGTTGTGTTGTGATATGTTGGGTTGGGTTGTGTTGTGAAATGTTGTGTTGTATGTTGTGTTGGGTTGTGATGTGTTGTGTTGGGTTGTGATATGTTGGGTTGGGTTGTGTTGTGAAATGTTGTGTTGTGATATGTTGTGTTGCGTTGTGATGTGTTGTGATGTGTTGTGATATGTTGGGTTGGGTTGTGTTGTGAAATGTTGTGTTGTGGTATGTTGTGTTGGGTTGTGATGTGTTGTGAAGTGTTGTGTTGGGTTGTGTTGTGTTGTGGTGTGTTGTGTTGTGTTGTGATGTGTTGTGTTGGGTTGTGTTGTTGGTTGTGTTGTGTTGTGTTGTGATGTGTTGTGTTGGGTTGTGTTGTGATGTGTTGTGTTGGGTTGGGTTGTGTTGTGTTGTGTTGGGTTGTGATGTGTTGTGTTGTGTTGTGATGTGTTGTGTTGGGTTGTGTTGTGTTGTGATGTGTTGTGTTGGGTTGTGTTGGGTTGTGTTGTGTTGTGATGTGTTGGGTTGGGTTGGGTTGTGTTGTGATGTGTTGTGATGTGTTGTGTTGGGTTGTGTTGTGATGTGTTGTGTTGTGTTGGGTTGTGTTGTGTTGGGTTGTGTTGTGATGTGTTGTGTTGGGTTGTGTTGTGTTGTGTTGGGTTGTGTTGTGATGTGTGGTGTTGTGTTGGGTTGTGTTGTGTTGGGTTGTGTTGTGTTGTGATGTGTTGTGTTGGGTTGTGTTGGGTTGTGTTGTGTTGTGATAGGTTGTGTTGTGTTGGGTTGTGTTGTGTTGTGATAGGTTGTGTTGTGTTGTGATGTGTTGTGTTGGGTTGTGTTGTGTTGTGATAGGTTGTGTTGTGTTGTGATGTGTTGTGTTGTGATGTGTTGTGTTGTGATGTGTTGTGTTGGGTTGTGTTGTGTTGGGTTGTGTTGTGTTGGGTTGTGTTGGGTTGTGTGGGAGTCATCACGACTCTGTATGTGTTGTGCTCCTAACCACTAGGTGTTCCACTGGATCAAAGTCATGACGACAGCCTCTTGAAGTGGGTTAAGGTGGAACAGTCCAGGAGGGGGAGGCAGGCAAAACTCAGTATAGCTATTTTCTCTTATTGATCCCTTTCTGAAAGTTCTATTTTAGTGGAGATGGGGTTGTCTGTCTGAGGGGAGAGGAGGAGCAGGGCTTTCTCTCTGCCTCTTGTGTTCGATCAGAGTGCTTCTATCTAATGGAAGTAACCCACTTCAAAGCCGGCGCTGCCAGATCCCCTCCCTCAATCAGGACCCGGCAGCAAGATTAAAGCCAGCCCACATTAATCAGGTTTGATTAGTCGAGCCCAGAGCTCCAGCTGTTCCCTGTGACAGGCCAGCGAGGTGAGTTCCAAGCCCCCAGTGAGGGAGGGAGAGACGAGACCAGGCTGAGAACTGGATGTACCCCTCAGTCATCTCTCACCCTTTCGCTCATGTGCCCTTTACATGTCCCGTTTTGCGGAGGCATACCATTGCATAGTCTATCAATGATTTGATGACATTTTATTTCAAAGGCTTTTTGTGTATGTTTGTCTGAGATGATTTAGGTGTTAAATGTGGCATCGACTAGGTAGGCCCTCATTCTGTCCCTCCAACGCATTCTGAAGTGATATGTCACCGGCAGCTCCTCTGAAGCAGCTCATCTTCGTGCTGCTGTCTGAACCTGCATTTGACTGTATTGTAGTCCCATTCCATTTCATTAGCTCTGCCCAAAATGATTCATTTACATGACAGATGCAGCGGAGTGCAGGCCGGTAGCACAGCAGCAGACCACCACCTGTGATGTCAATTTGTTATTTGAACCTTTGGTCTAGAGTTCACCTCCTCTCTCTACCCACTACCCGACCCTCAGTGATAGTGTTGCTCTATTTACTACCGTCATACTGACGGCTAGTTATACTGTAATACACTGGGAAAACAGCTCAATCTCTTTGCCTGTGAAGGGACCAGCTACTCGCTCTTTGAATCTAGCCATTTTCTGCCTGTGAAATTCAAGATGGTTGTGTGTGTGTCTGACATAATTGTTATTCTGTGGGCTGCGGGCTATGTCTTTGGCTGAGCCCAGGGCTGCCAGGCCTTGTTGCTATCTGCCAGGCTCCAGAAACTGGATCTCTGGGTCATTTAGACAGACCTTAAACACAGCGCAACCAGCCAATGAATGCCCTGGCGTCAGGTTACAGCTCCCTAAGACTCAGCTCCACAGCTCACACTGCTGATTGGGGTCAAGAGAAGCCCAGCAATCATCTACAATTAGTACCCGATTTGAAATCTCCTGCACGCTTGAGTCATTTTGAATGCACGGTCGGAATGTAGGCGGGTCGCAAACAAGTTTGTTCGGAAGTTGTTGCGGTACAAACCTGTAATCTACCAGTGTAATCATGCTGATGAGTTTTGATTGTGCTGGATGCACTGATTTCAGTACGCACACAACAAGCTGTAGGAGCTTTTATTTAAAGAGGTGTATGTGCGTGCACACTTTTGTGTGTGCATGCGTGTGAGTTTGTGATTGGGGGCGGGGGCTGACATAGGGTCACAAGACCACTGGTCGTCCCACCAACTTCAACTGCTATTAAGATAAGATCATAGCTCCATGCCCCTAGAGGCGACTGTAACATGGTGCCTTGGCTTGGCTTGCTCTACCTCTGACTGACTGAATACCAGTCAGTATAGTATGAGGGAGCTGCCTTGCTACTGAGTCTGTCATCTCAGTGCTTCAAAGTCGCTCATTGTCCCACCACACAAAAAACACACAGCCATTTATTTCCACTCCTGATAGATCAGCACATACTGCTGTACAGAACTCTGCCTTCATGTTCACCCTCCTTCCTCCTTCCTCTCCCGTTGCTCTGTTTATTTCTGCACAACTTTGGGCTGCTGTTTTCTGAAGTGTTTCCAATGATAATGACTGATTTATTTTTAGGTCATTGTGTTTGTCTTTCTGACTCAATGAAGTTTGGTTGAAACCGTTTGCTTTTGTTGTTGTGTTGTCGATTCTGTTTGAGGGCAGATTCTCTCTGAATACTGGGCATCATTTATGATTCATGTTTCCCCCCCTACCATTCATCTTTTCTCATCCTGTGAATTCTGTCATTTTTGTTGAAAACGGTAATATAGAGTCACTTTCTTATTTGTATCTCTCTGTTACACAAGTGGCATGTTCAATAATTCCAGTCTTCCTCAGATAGCTAGGACTGTTTAAACAACCAACCAAAAAAAGAGAGAGAGCGATTTGCTGGCATACAGTTGTTCATCTCTGTTGTGTGTTCTGCGCGGCAGCACCATTTGCTGGCCTACAGTTGTTCATCTCTGTTGTGTGTTCTGCGCGGCAGCACCATTTGCTGGCCTACAGTTGTTCATCTCTGTTGTGTGTTCTGCGCGGCAGCACCATTTGCTGGCCTACAGTTGTTCATCTCTGTTGTGTGTTCTGCGCGGCAGCACCATTTGCTGGCATACAGTTGTTCATCTCTGTTGTGTGTTCTGCGCGGCAGCACCATTTGTGAGACAGATGCGTTCAGTCCGTCTTGTCCTGCAAACAAAAAAGCAGCTAGTAATTACCTCCATTTAGACCCCTGAAAGAGATGCATTTGATATGTGATCCCTGAAGCTGTCTTCAATTTTAAGACGCAGACAAACAGTGAAAATAGCGCAGGACCTGCGTGGAGCAGTCATCTTCGACGCAGCTTGAGAGCCAATTGAACAGTGGTGGGCTAGGCTATTCTGGGACACAATGGGGGGGGAAAGTGAAGAAGTGGGCTGTGGTAATTGAGCGTGTGGGCAGGATGATGTTTTTAAATGGCCCAGTTAATTGTTATTTAAGGAATGGGCCTTTAACTGATGCAGTTAGAGGGCTGCACTCTGCCTTCCCTCGGCGTCCCCACCGGGATTGGTGGAGAGGGGCTGTGGGGGTGTGTCACAGATGAGTGTCATTATCATTACCATCTATCTGCATCTGGGGATGGATGCTCACGGACACGACAAGCCCAGCAGTCCTCTCCTCCTTATCCCTCCCTCCCTTTTTCCTGGTTCTCACCTCTCAGACACAATTTCTCCCTCTTCCCCACTACCTATTTATCTCTCTCTTCTCTCGCTGTTCTATATCCCATCTCTCTTCATCTCTCTTCCTCCTCTCTCTTCCATCCCAACACACCCCCCTCTTCAGTGCAGCTATGAATAGTGTGACTCTCACATTAAAGGTCTCCTCTGAGTCCTATTTCACATCATTACTGTGATCTGTCTATTCCTTTAAGATATGCTGAATCGCTCTTAGGAGACGTCCTACAAGTAATGGCGGCTGTATGATCTCATTGCTAGCTTTGCTCCAGGCAGTGAGGACATGTCGAGACATATTGACAAAAAACGATATTTTTATTCAATCAAATAACAAGCGATTGACAGCTCTGTCTCCATCTAGCGTGTGAAATTTCTCAGAACTCTTCTTGTTCCCCAAGCAGAGGTCAACGACCAGTCGGACCGGCCTTATGTAACTGTGGCGTTTTAAAAGGGATAGAATATTTTTTTCAGTGATTTCCCTCCTCCGGGGAAATGGGGAGATAGTAATGTACTCTGTAAAGATAAGAGACTGTCTTTGGATTCTCGTTCACAGTCTTGAACTGATGGGCTATAACAGTACTTCTAGAAATGTGCTCATACTGTAACTGGATACCATTTAGCATCAACAGTCTTAAGAACTTGATGGTGGTTTGAAAAATGTCCAGCTGTCAATCACTGGGTCATTTGATCTAATAGCGGCCTAGCAGAAAAATGTTTTGTTTTTTTAAGCCTTGAAAGGTTGTGTCATATGCATGTGGGGACAGACATGCACACAGTACTGTGAGTTGCCTGTGTTATGGTGACAGTGTTATTTTGGTCTGGCAGTGGGTGGGTGGACGTCCATAGCTGTTCTGTGACGTGGCCCCAGGTCCAGTCTTAGTGAAATGTGTCAGGGTGGAAAGTTTCCCTCAGGCAGTTCCCCTGACTTGTTCCTGCTCCCAGCTCCATAGCTCCATAGCTCCATAGCTCCATAGCTCCCAGCTCCATAGCTCCCAGCTCCATAGCTCCATACCTCCATAGCTCCCAGCTCCATAGCTCCATAGCTCCATAGCTCCCAGCTCCATAGCTCCATAGCTCCATAGCTCCCAGCTCCATAGCTCCATAGCTCCATGGCTCCATGCACGGGATTCAACTACCATGGAAAAATAGCTATATTTAGAAATGCTGTTGTGGGTGATGCTGCTGCTGGCAGTGCCATTGAAAGGGATGCATTCATATGTTAAAGCCCCCTTGCCTGGGCTGGCTTTGAATGATTCACTCACATAGACAAACAAACACACAGCAGCCATGGCAGAACCTGTAAGAAAACGAAGCTGCCTGTCTGAAGCTGCCTGCCTGCCTGCCTGCCTGCCTGCCTGCCTGCCTGCCTGCCTGCCTGCCTGCCTGCCTGCCTGCCTGCCTGCCTGCCTGCCTGCCTGCCTGCCTGCCTGCCTGCCTGCCTGCCTGTAGCACTGCTTCACTGCTCTCATTATTCCCCACCTCAACAACCTCTAGTTCCGCAGCTGTGTTCAAGCTGCACAAGGAGAACACATAGATGGAGCCACTGTGGTTAATCTGAGGATGCTGCCGGCTCCTCCACTAACATCACTCTGGGTTATTTTATGAGTCTCCCAGGTTGGCCATGTTGTTCTTTCTGTTCCCTGTTGGTTTACTGCTCCCATGTCCCATAATCTAGATCACACTAGTCTCTGAGCTGCCTTCTCTCTCCCACCTCTCTAAACAGGCAGGCTTACCCACAGTACAGTTCAGTAGACTGGAGCATTCTGTATCATCGCTCATCACTGACCAATAGACAGCCTCAATGACCTCATGCATATCTGGCCCTTGGGCTCCGACACACTTTAGCAAAACCAATATATTGAGCAACACACCATAGTGTATTTGTTACTCCTGTTGATCGTTCCTCCTGCAGTGTAACAATAGCTAAGGGCTGGGTGGCTCAGACATTGTATTTTGTGTTAGTTTCAGTTGAATCGTCATGCTGGGTGGGTGGTTGTCATGTCACATTGATCGGAGGTGGTTAATGGTCCTTTTTTTCTCAACATCTATGGACAATAGTCACTTTAACCATATACTACCTCAATCAGCCTGACTAACCGGTGTCTGTATGTAGCCTTGCTACTTTTATAGCCTCGCTACTTTTAAAGCCTCACTACTGTCTTTTTACTGTTGTTTTATTTCTTTACTTACCTGTTGTTCACCTAACACCTTTTTTGCACTATTGGTTAGAGCCTGTAAGTAAGCATTTCACTGTAAGGTCTACCTATTGTATTCGGCGCACGTGACAAATAAACGTTGATTTGATTTGATGGTTCGTCTTTATGGACATACAGAAAGTCTACACCCCTTAAACTGTTTCACATTTTGTTGCGTTACAAAATGGGGTTGAAATGGATTGAATATACAAAGTGGGATTCGCTTTGGATAAAAGCGTCTGCTAAATGGCATATATTATTATTATTATTATAAATAGATTGAATAGGAATGTTTTGTTATTGAGCCACACAAAATACTCCATGATCTCAAAGTGAAAAGACAATTCACTTTGAATAAAAATTGAAATAACTCAAATATAGTCATTGCATAAATGTTCACCCCCTTTGTTGAGGCATGCCTAAATGAGTTCAGAAGTCAAATTTGGCTTAATCAATAAACATAATAAGTTACACTACATGACCAAAAGTATGGGGACACCTGCTCGTCGAACATCTCATTCCAAAATCGTGAGTTGTTCCCCCTTTGCAATATCAGCTTTCCACTACATGTTGTAACATTGCTGTGGGGACTTGCTTCCATTCAGCCACAAGAGCTTTAGTGAGGTCGGGCACTGATGTTGGGTGATTAGGCCTGGCTCGCAGTCGGTGTTCCAATCCATCCCAAAGGTGTTTGATGGGGTTGAGGTCAGGGCTCTGGGCAGGCCAGTCAAGTTCTCCCCCACTGATCTCAACAAACCATTTTGTCATGCTGACACAGGAAAGGGCCTTCCCGAAACTCTTGCCACAAAGTTATAAGCACAATTACCTCGACTAACCTGTACCCCCGCATATTGACTCAGTACCGGTACCCTCTGTACTCGTTATTGTTATGTAATTTTCTTGTGTTACTTAAAAAAAATATAAAAAAATGTTTTACTTTAGTTTTTTAATTTAATATTTCCTTAACTCTATTTCTTGAACTGTTTGTTAAGGGCTTGTAAGTAAGCATTTCACTGTAAGGTCTACTACACCTGTTGTATTCGGCGCATGTGACAAATAACATTTGATTTGATTTGACAATATCCTCTAGACGCTGTAGCATCAAAATTTTCATTCACTGGAACTACTGGGCCGAGGAACCATGAAAAACAACCACAACCATTATTCCTCCTCCACGAAAATGTACAGTTGGCACTATGCATTCGTGCAGGTAGTATTCTCCTGGCATTGGCCATCCCAGATTCGTCCGTCGGACTGCCAGATGGTGAAGCGTGATTCATCACTCCATCCGACGCTTGGCATTATGCCTGGTGATCGTAGGATTTGTGCGGCTGCTTGGCCATGGAAACCTATTTCATGAAGCTCCCTATGGACAGTTCTTGTGCTGACGTTGTTTCCAGAGGCAGTTTGGAACTCGGTAGTGAGTGTTGCAACCGAGGACAGGCTATGTTTACGCGCTACACACTTCAGCACCTGCCGGTCCTGTTCTGTGTGCTTGTGTGGCCTACCACTTCGCGGCTGAGGCGTTGTTGCTCCTAGACGTTTTCACTTCACAAAAACAGCACTTGCAGTTGACCGGGGCAGCTATAGCAGGGCTGAAATTTGATGCTGACTTGTTGGAAAGGTGGCATCATATGACTGTGCCATGCTGAAAGTCACTGAGCTCTTCAGTCATGCCATTCTACTGCTAATGTTTGGCTATGGAGATTGCATGGTTGTGTGCTCGATTTTAGACACCTGTCAGCCACGGGTGTGGCTGAAATAACCGAATCCACAAATTTTTCTCCCCAATTTCGTGGTATCCAATTGTTAGTAGTTACTATCTTGTCTCATCGCTACAACTCCCGTACGGGCTCGGGAGAGACGAAGGTCGAAAGCCATGCGTCCTCCGAGTAACAACCCAACCAAGCCACACTGCTTCTTAACACAGCGCACATCCAACCCGTAAGCCAGCCGCACCAACGTGTCGGAGGAAACACCGTGCACCTGGTGACCTGGTTAGTGTGCACTGCGCCCGGCCCGCCACAGGAGTCGCTAGTCCGCGATATCAAGTATTGAATTTTAAGCACAGATTCAACTACAAAGACCAAGGGGCTTTTCAAAAGCCTCATAAAGAAGGGCAGTGATTGGTAGATGGGTAACAATAACAAATCAGACATTGAATATCTCTTTAAGCATGGTCAAGTTAATATTTATGCTGTTGATGATGTATTATATGGAGGACCATAGCCGCCATAATTATAGAAATAAATAAATGTATATATAAATAGATAAATCATTATTTAAATAATGAATCCCACTTTCTTTCATTTTACTCATGTATATTATTCCTTTATTTATTTATGTATTCCTTCCTCCAATATGATAATGAGGGGGTGTCAAACAAAAGTATGTGTGTGGTATCTAACACACCATTGGTTGATCAATTCCATGGCGCATTGATCAATTTCATTTGCCTGGGCTGTGTTCAGTATGAGTTAACGTGTTCAAAGTTTAAAGCCCAGGTTTAACATTAGCAACCCCCCAAACAATAATATGTTGCACATATAGCTATGTATCAATATGATGTCACTTTTTGGGGGAGGAAATTGAGATCAAATCTATTATATACTTCTGTGCACCATAAAAACACATGAAAAGAACAAATGGAACAATGTCATTGCTTGACGTAGAAACATGAACAGCTTTGGAACACTGAACCATCGACTCCCTGCCTGCACCAGGTGGCTGTGTTACGAGTGGGTTGCTTTTGACAATAAGGCACCGGACTACAGCCATATAGTTTTGAACCTAGAAGAAGACCAAGAGACAAGATGGATTCGACCGGGATGGGCGAGAGGAATGTCCAGTTGGCCAGAAAAGCATGGTAAAGTCACATTACTGAGTATCAAGCTAGCTAGCTTGGCTACAACTGATGATGTCGAGTTGGCTAGCTAGCTGCTTTTTACAGCCAGACTCTCAGTTTTACACTTAGGTAGCTAGCTAGATAATTAACTAAATTGCAATTATCATAAACCATTATTATCTAGGTAGCTAAATATCTGTGAAATGTAAAGCAAGCAGGATCGTGGCATGTCAGAAGCAATACATGTTGGCTAGCTCACGTTAACGAGAACAATTATTAAGGAATAGAGTGGATAATTAATTAGTAAGCTAGCAGCTTGCTAACTACAGCCAAGTAAAGAGGACTATGTTGTCATGATGGAATAAATTACCTATGTGAACTATATGGATTATCCACCATAGTGGAATATACTGTTTCACCTTAGCAATCGTTTAGTGAGATGAGATGTGGTACCATAAACAGGAACATGGAGTACTCTGTCAGTAAGTCATATTATTGTGTTCCTTTACATTGCATGATACTAGGCAGGAGGCCCTGGGCTCTCTCTCTTGCACTCATGACTTATTTCCATCTCTCTCTAGGTGCTAAAGAGTCAGAATGGTCCAAGGATCTGCAGAGCCTTCTGACCAACCTGTGATCTCTCCAGCGCAGTAAGCTACACTCCTAATAGTAAACATGATGCACCATAATAAACCTCCTTCACTGTGGCAGTCTGCCTGTGTGATGACATAGCATATTATCCAGAGCCACTGGTTGGATTGGATTTACTGTACTTACGCCAAAACTCGTGCCCTCTTCTCCTTGTATATGTCTCCCGGACTTTTATCAAAACTAACATGTCCATACTCCTATCCCCGGAGGAGTCTGTTGGGCTGTGGAACTTCTAGAGCAGCACATGAAAAACACCTGCCACCCTGTTGTCAGCAGACAGTTCCCTGAGGAAGGATGCAACTATCAAGGCTTTTTTAAAGGCCACATTTTGGGGAACAAATGCAATTTAGTTTTGTATAAACTCATTTGAATTTGATTTTGATTACAAAACAATCATTTTTTCATAGCGTGTTTGTTACTAACTTTTACTAACTTCGGTGGTAACTTAAACACAAAGACAACCCTTAGAGTTTATGATTCAAAAGGTCGAAAGTAAATGGAAGTATCGTGTCCAGGGTGAATGTATTTTTTACTCGTGTATATCAGATACATCACACAGTGTGTCAACTAAAATATATATCCCAGACAAGATTGAAGAATGGGACAAGTAGACAAAGTCAATATAAGTCAGTGCTTGCGTCCGTAGCTGTTGGTATGAATTTGAGTGGTTACATACAATACATGTTGACAGACTGGCTGCGAGACAGACTGTTGCTGTACTCCCAGCCCTTTCTTCTGGAACCACTGAAGGCCTCAGTCTTCAGTCAGGCAGCTTGAAAATGTGTCACCATCCAGGCTGATGTCACAGCATGCAGATGCCTGATCGAGAGATGACAATAAATGCATTATGTACCTTTCATCACCAAAGCCATGTTAGTATTTACTGCACATGTTGCTGAACAATTCAACCCTTTTGTTAGTGCCACTGATATATGGAAGTTCACATACAGTATTCCGTTCATAAGCATTGACTAATACCTGTAGGGAAGGGGTAGGCAACCCTGATCCTGGAATGCTGCAGGCACGTCATGTTTTTGAATTAACCGACCTTGATCATTTAACTCAGTTGGTCAGGGCTGCGTTCAGTACATAACGTAATTGAACAGAAACTGTGCTGTACTGAACGACTAGTTGAATAAGGTGGAGGGTTGTGGGTTCAAAATGCACCACTGCCCTTTAAATAAGTCACTCATTGCTTCAAGCCACACCCACCAAACGAAGCAAGCTTTAAAAAAAAAAAAAAATAGGAAAAGGTGGTGTCCGGTACAAACCGGTCCGCAACGTAGCAAACGTGTGGTGCCTAGTGGAAAGTAAATTGTGCAATACCTTGCGGCGCTCCAGGAACAGGGTTGCCTACTCATGCTCTAGGATCCTGTGGCGAAACGATTGCTGTGCAAGGTATTGGGCAACAGCTTTCTTCCAGGGCCCATATTCACAAAGCGTCTCAGAATAGGGCTAGTGATCTAGGATAACCTCCCACTTGTCAATGTAATTGTACTCAGTGTGAAGGAAAAACTCTGCCTAAAATCAGTACTACTCTGATATTCTTTGTGAATATGGTCACTGGTCTGTCAGCAATGCCACTCCACCTGAAATGCAACAACAACAGAAACATGAACAAGAATGATCTTAGTCAGTCAGTAACTTCGTTAACTAGCTAATGAAACAGTAATGTAAATGTGCACAAGCCCATTAAATGATCCAAATTAAATGAAAACAACACAGCCTATTATTTGCAGTAAAATTAGGAGGGGTGTTTTTCTTGCCAACATTCAGCCAGAAAATCATTAAATAACAGGCAAGGAAGACAGTAGTTTGACGACAACTGTTCAAATAGTCAGTAACTAGCTACCAATATATCTACCAATTATATAGCTAGTTCTTTTCTATAAAACTAGCTCGAGGCCATTTAGCTAGCTAGCTACACTATACATATAAAAGTATGTGGACACCCCTTCAAATTAGTGTATTTGGTTATCTCAGCCACACCCGTTGCTGACAGGTGTATAAATTCGAGCACATGGCCATGCAATCTCCATAGACAAACATTGGCAGTAGAATGGCCTTACTGAAGAGCTCAGTGACTTTCAACGTGGCACCATCATAGGATGCCACCTTTCCAACAAGTGTGTTCGTCACATTTCTGCCCTGCCAGAGCTGCCCTGGTCAACTGTAAGTGCTGTTATTGTGAAGTGGAAATGTCTAGGAGCAACAACAGCGCTCAGCTGTGAAGTGGTAGGCCACACAAGTTCACAGAACGGGACTGGCGAGTGCTGAAGCGCGTAGCATGTAAAAATCGTCTGTCCTCGGGTGCAAAACCTACTACCCAGTTCCAAAATGCCTCTAGAAGCAACGTCAGCACAATAACTGTTTGTTGGGAGCTTCATGAAATGGGTTTCCATTGCTAAGCAGCCGCACACAAGCCTAACATCACCATGTGCAGTGTCAAGTGCCGGTTGGAATGGTAAAGCTCGCTGCCATTGGACTCAGGTGTCCACATATTTTTGGCCATGTAGTGTAAGATGAACTGTTGGTGGGACCTAGCTAGCTAAGTAACACTCTGTTGGTGGGGGTAAGCTAACATTAGCTAGCTTTCCCCCAGCAGTTTCAAGATATCTGGCTAGTTAATGGTATTTTTATCAACTTTATCAATCGGATGAATAGCTAGCAAATATATTTGTTCACCTATGTGTCCTTTGTAGCAGCTACCGCCACATGGACAAGCAGCGGCCAGCACTGTATGTGAAGCTAACCACAATAAACCACAACAAAGATTAGCCACAGTAGTGGAATTTGAGGTTCGCCTTCAGAATAAAGGCCCTGCATTGAAACAGATTGGAAACAAATAGTGGCTTCATGCCACATTTGCACTAGATAATGCTTAGCAAGTTTGGAATGTTTTTATATATACTGAACAAATATATAAACAGAACATGTAAAATGTTGGTCAAATGTTTCATGAGCTGAAGTAAAATATCCTTGAAATGTTTCAGATGCACAGAAAGCTTATTTATTTCTCTCAAATCTTTGGCAGAAATTTGTTTACATCCCTGTTGGTAAGCATTTCTCCTTTGCCAAGATAATCCATCCACCTGACAGGTGTGGCATTTCAAGAAGCTGATTAAACAGCATGATCATTACACAGGTGCACCTTGTGCTGGGGACAATAAAAGGCCACTCTAAAATGTGCAGTTATGTCACACAACACAATTCCACAGATGTCTCAAGTTTTGAAGGAGCATGCAATTGTCATTCTGACTGCAGGAATGTCCAGCAAATCTGTTGCCAGAGAATTAAATGTTCATTTCTCTACCATAAGCTGCCTCCGACGTCATTTTTGAGCATTTGACAGTACGTCCAAACGGTCTCTCAACCGCAGACCACGTGTAACCACGCCAGCCCAGGACCTCCACATCCGGCTTCTTCGCCTGCGGGATTGTCTGACAGGGGTTGCTGAGGAGTATTTCTGTCTGTAAAAAAAGCACTTTATGTGGAAAAACATATTCTGATTGGCTGGGCCTGGCTCCCAGGTCCACCCATGATCAGGGCTTTATGAATTTATTTCAATTGACTGATTTCCTTATATGAACTACAACTCAGTAAAATCTTGGAAAATATTGCATGTTGCGTTTATATTTTTGTTCATTGTAAATTCAACAAAAGACTAAGTTAATTTGACAAAAAATGACGTCAGTTGAAATTCAACTGTGGATGTGTTAGATTTCATAATTGCATACTTATATTTCACTGTACAGCCGTACCTATGGATTGTGGATCAATGAAATGGGGTATCAGTGACACCCACAGAACACAATTGTTAAGAGTGTACACAAATATTACCATATATGTATCTCATATTCCAGTCAGTCTATTGTGCGTATTGGACATTCATACAGAAATGTATAGCCTTACCTATTGTAAAATGTCTACCTCGTACTTAATGTGATATAATTGGTTCTGACTCGCTACAGGCTGTCCAGCGAGAACAGTACAGATGCTTCTTAGTCCAGGACTTTTATCACCACCACACACTATAGTATTCACACTCACACAGACATCTTCAGTTCACAGTACACAGGATGGACACGGGGTTGTGAAAGGTAAAAGCAAATATACAATGTAAGCTATCAATAACAATATTTACACAGAAAACTATGGCGGAGCATTTTTTTACAGGGATATTGATATAATAGCATACACATTTACATCAGTATGTGTAGAAACATCTTGAGAGAGAGAGAGAGAGAACTAATTAAGACAGGCGAGATGTATGGCCTTCTCTCTCAGGACCGATGGTGATCTGATCAGAGTTACAAGTCTGAAATATACATAAGCTGCAGCAGTACTATACAGCTACAGATGTAACAAGGTAATTAGGCCTGAGGTAATTGCTTGCCGTCAATCACCATAATGTAGTATGAACACAAATGACAAGAAACCCCACATCCCACTTTTTCAATGCACACACAATCTTACTAAAATAAACACTCTGATAACTTGGTTGGAAGCCAAACTTGCATGTTCTTCATTTTCTATGGGATTGGGTGGGCGGATCGCATCCAACTTTTAAGGTGCATCGGGCCTACACCGCCACCTGCTGTACTGGAGTGTGAGGCCAGTCATTACCTACATGCATTAAATTCTCTTTATTTGTCCTGTTCCTCTAAGAAAGTTAAATAGAGCCCTAGACACCACTTCCCTCCCTGTTCCTCCCCCCACTACACCACCCAAACCCCGGCCCGTCCGGCCTCTCTAACCCTTTCACACAATCTCTCCCTTCTTACAGTTCACAAAATATCAACACATGCTCCACCATTTCCTCCACAAAACACTCATCACACAGACAACTTGTGTCTTCATCTGCCGACAACGATAGCCACTCTTGCCACATTCAGAAACAACTGGGAACTCGAGGTCAAATCATCAGTAATCTTCAGGTTGGAAAGTCGGAGTTCTAGAAAGTGGCCTGAGTTTTCCGAGCTGGAATTCCCAGTTGGATGACTGCTCAAATCTATTTTTCCCAGTCTGAGCTCTTTTTTTCTTCTCAGAGTTCCCAGTTGTTTTGAACACTCTAAAAAAAATCTGAGATTTCAAATCTCTGTAGCGGAAGGGGTAAGAATCCAAATGTGTATTTGGGCACTCTGATTGGTGGGAGCCAGGAAGCTATGATAGAATGCTGGAGAAGAATGCTGAGAATGAGAATGCTGAGAAGGTTAGTGTGGGGAAAGTCACGTCCACATGCAAGGCCTTTTTGACACCTGTGGATCTTGGGTCCATCTATTATATATCAGCCTGCTCAGTGACAGCCACAGAACACAAACTGAAGGAGTTTAGAAATATTTGCGTCGTAGCTCTTATTGCTGGGAAATCACCTCACCGTATTTGTGTAAGCTCTTCACAGTTTTGTTCTGGACTGATACTCCATTTCATGGACCCAAGATACATAGGTAAAGCTGTGCGTTGCAAGATGAATGTTAAATATGCTGAAAGGTGAGGCGATCTGTTTCTGTTTGCAGCATTTTCAATGCGGGACTTGTATTTTAAAGGCGAACTGCAAATTCTACTATTGTGGCTAGTCGTTATTTTGGCAAGCTTCACACAGGTGGTATAGAAGCAGGCAAAAGCAGTTGAGCAACGCGCCATGACATTGATCATCCAATGGCGTGTTCGATACCACCCACAGACGTTTGATTGGGGGAAGAAATACACAAGTTAATAAATATATAAATGCATTTTAATAATTAGATAATACAAATAATGAAATGCATACAGATACAGTGTGTAGAGAAAATGAATTGATTTTAGTCAGTATTTGTGTATGTCCTTGCTCATTTATTTAATTATGTGTGGATTTAGTTATATATTTATTTATCTATTTATATATCTATTTATATATATTTTCAGGATGAAAAAACATGGGATGGACTAAGCAAAGGCAAAATCCTAGAGGAAAACCTGCTTCAGGCTGCTGTACACTAGACATTGGGAGAGGAATTCACCTTTCAGCAGGACAATAACCTACAACACAAAGCCAAGTCTACACTGGAGTTTCTTACCCAGAAGATAGTGAATGTTTCTGAGTGGCCAAGTTACAGTTCTGACTTAAATCTGCTTAAACATCTATGGCAAGACTTGAAAATGTCAAGATCCCCCAACACCTTGACAGAGCTTATAAATATTGTACAATCCAGGCATGCAAAGCTCTTATGAGACATACCTAAGAAGACTCACAGCTCTAATCAGTGCCTAAGGGTTTTCTAACATACAATGACTCAAGTTGGTGAATACTTATCTAATCAAGGTATATTACTTTTTGACCAAAAAATGGAAATTAAATCAATTTTAATTGCACTTTGTAACACAATACAATGTGAAGAAATGTGTAGACTTTCTATAGGCACTGTAAATAACTGGGACATGGCGGTCAGGACCCAAGCAGGAGAGATTGGTCGATATAAGGAAAGGGATAGAGAGAAGGAGAGAGGGATAGAGAGAGAGAGCTGCAGGGAGAGCTACAGTGTGCACTGATGCAGGAGAAACAGAGGTTGTCCTAACATTTCAGCCAAACCTTCTATCAGAAGGGCATGGTAACCTTGCACGTTCTCTCTCTCGTAAAGGTTTTCACTTATGCCTGCTGTGGAAGAATAACCTATTTATATGAAATGGCTTGGCTCATCTGATCTTTTGTTAGTTCGACCAGGTGTGTGTGTGTGTGTGTGTGTCACAGTGACAGGCAGTGGGCCTGAGATGGTCAGTCTGAGCTGAAACCCTGTGGTTGAACCAGTGTGTTTGGCTGGATGTGACCGACCACAGCAGTGTTCTGTATTGACTCGTTGACAGGAAGGGAACATAGTGTGGGCCCATTTCAGATGTTGACGGGGCGTAGAGCTGCTGGGAGCGGGAACACCGATCTAAAGCCATTTTAAAGAAATGGAAGCACTTAGAATGTGTGATTGTCTTGGACTTCTGTGTTTCATCATGGAGAGAGGGGGGGGGACAGAGAGAGAGAGAAGAGAGACTAGAGAGAGGAACACTAGAGCAAGAGGAAGAGAGAGCAACACAAGAGGGACTAGAGAGAGGAACACTAGAGCGAGAGGAAGAGAGAGCGACACAAGAGGGACTAGAGAGAGAGCGAGGGCAGGCTTACATACAGCATGGTTGATTAATGGCTGGTGGAGGTGACTTGTGGTGGGTAATGGCTGCAGCGTGGTTGTGTTATGGATGTTATATTTAAATGGTCTCTGAAGCAGAGAGGGCACCGTGGTGTATATGGGGGGGAGGTATGCCAAACATGAACCCATGAGGAGAGCACGTCAGTGAACCAGCTCTGCTCTGGACACGAGGCCCGAGGTCTTCCTCTGGCTGACTCTTCATCTGTCACCTTCTGAAATGAAGAAGGGATAAGCCACTTCCATTGAAGCTCATATCTTCATGGAACCGCCTAGGATGTATTCTATTCCCATTCAGATGTGCAGTGCTCTCTGTGTGTGTGCAGATGTGTGTATATGTGCGTGCTCGCCCGCAGGGGTGCTCTTTATTCAGGGGTGCTCTTTGTTCAGGGGTATTATTTCTCCTCTGGCTTTATGCTGAGAAGGCACAAATGAAAAACAAGAAGAATAACAGAGAGGGTCTGGGAAGTCTGGGTATAGGGCTGAGTGGCGTGGCCTCGGCCCGTTGGCTGCACTGCTGAAAGCTCTTAGAGAACAGGACCTTTTCTTCCACCCACAGCTGATCTGCTCTTTAATTAACAGCTATTTATGCAAGGCTGATAGTGGTCATGGATAGCAAGAGCACAGCCAAAACAGCTTCCTTTGTTTTCAGGGCAGAGTGATGGCCAATACAGTTGAGGGCGTGCAGTAGTATTGAGTCTGCAGAGCAGGAGGAGGTGAGGGGTTAGGGTGAGCCAAAGCAGCAGCACAGGGAGGCAAGAGGAGGAGCCAAGGCCATAATTAAGGTTTGGCATGTTTGGCACTTGGTTTGACTCTTTGTCCTCAATACATCAGTATCTTCACATATTAGTGATGACTGAGGGAGGCCCAGTGAGGTGTGACCAGAGTGGTTTTCCCACACGTTTATAGGTAATAAACACATACAGCCCTGAGGTTTGGAACAAGGACAGGCAGGAGAACAAATTTCAGGGAGTAACTCTCAATCTATCTCAGGAAATGTTGTTATTTTGCTCTGAGTTTCACACCCACAATGCTGTTGGATGAGATTAGGCACCGTGAATTGTCAATGGGGCTGCAGTGCAGACAGTGCAATAGGGCTTCAGAGGGGTAAACAGAGGGAGTTGACTGAGTCAGAGGCTGGGGGAGGCCATCCAAATCAGCGGCACTCAGTGGAGGACAGTCATCAGGCCGGGGGATCACAGGCAGGGACATGAACCCACTGAGTCACAGCTTTTATGGAAATATGACATTTGCTGTTAACCTTTACCAGAAAAAAATTATATATATTTTTTAAATCCAGGAAGCGCAAAAGGACACTTGCCCCGCCATGCACTTAATATGACAGTGAGGAGGAGCACAGAGTAGAGGGAGTGGGGCTGGCCTGCACTTACCTGTTAAGGCGTCAGCATGATTCAGCATGTATCAGCATGATACTCCCTTAAAAGACTTTCACTTGATAAGAGTACAAAGTGGCAATAGTATTGATTGTCCATTTTGAGACACCGTAGCCAGTATACACTTCCTCAAAATAGTCAGGTTTACTCATTCATTCTGACGTTTTTGCAGAGGAGATCTTCGTCGCCAATTTTGTATCTGACTAGGATGTTTAGGTGCAGTATTTCTCAAGGACAAGTGGTCTCTTGTTGAATGACAACAGGCTCTTAAGAATCCCTACTGTTGATCAATCTCTGACGAGGTTGTGTAGACTTCGGCTACCGACTTCAGCTTACCTCAACAACATTTTTGGTGTGTCCAAACAGCCCCAAAAAATCCTTGCCCAAATCCAAAACGAACAAAACTCACAATATATGCACAAACTGTTCTGAACTGTTTCGGCTGGGAAGCATGTGGACGCCTTTAGGGTGAAGTGTCTTTACATAATGCTTTCATAAAATACACTGTATGTATGATTTGTGTGGCCCATATGTGTCATATGAAATATTTTCACTAACTTCTTGTGGATCTGGAACAGGGATGTACACTCTTAGAAAAATAGGTGCTATCTAGAACCTAAAAGGGCACTTTGGCTGTCCCCATAGGAGAACCCTTTGAAGAACCCATCCATTTTGATTCTAGGTAGAACCATTTTTTTCTAAGAGTGTAGAACCCCTAGAATCATTCCATCATTAGGAGGAAGTTCATTGAACCCTGGTGGAAGGTGCAAGATGATGGGTGATTATGAAAGGCATTATATATCCCATCGATTTTTGCCTGCCCCATTTCCTGATGGTAGGGGTGTCTTCCGGCCCACCCCACTGTGAAAGCTGCAGGTGCATCAGCTCTGATTGGCAGGAATCAGATATCCAGGGAACTGCCAACCTCAAGTATGGCTTCATTAATTACACCTGTCAATGAATCCCCACGGATCTCTCTCAATGTTCACAGCAGCCATCTAGCCTGGAGATGCAGCTTTCTCTGGGTTAGAGAACTCTGGGTTAGAGAACTCTGTGAGCCTTAACAGCACAACGCTGGCAGCTGTGGTGGTGAGAGAGACCCCCCTTCTCTCTGACACGTACACACGCACATGCACACACACACACACACACCTCTCTTGGGTGCAGCCGGAATAATTTGATCTTTATTTAAATCCTTAAATTATAGCTTATTAAAAATGCATGGGTAGCCGTTTATATGAGGCGCTGGCCACTGCGGAGGCTGCTGCACAGGCTGCCCTGTGATGTGTAATTGGTCTGAAGGTTGCCAACCCTTTGAACAAGTCAGGACGGAGAATGAGGATGGCTGTCTTTATTCTGCATCTCTTATCTCTTTCTTTTCTCTCTTTCTGCCCCTAGCTCTCTCTCTTTCTCACTCTCCCTCTTTATCTCAGGGCTGAACACTTGCCTAGAATCACATTGTGGAAACTAAATTCTGTAACAGTGTAGCACAGTGTCATGACGTGGCCCTTTCTGGGTGTAGATTGTGGCTTCTCACTCTCTCCTACACCTACGTTCTGTTATCTCAGGTCGTAAATTCCTGAGTGAGATTCTCTCCCCCTTTTCATGCAGAGAGAGAACCACAGAGTGAACAAGGGATTTCACTTGGCCAAATTTTACTAGGCAAGTCAGTTAAGAACAAATTCTTATTTTCAATGACGGCCTAGGAACAGTGTAGGATTTGTACCTTGTCAGCTCTGGGTTTCGAACTTGCACCCTTTCGGTTACTAGTCCATGCTCTAACCACTAGGCTACCCTGCCTAGTGGCATGTCCACCTTGAGAGTGTGGGAATGGTCCGTGGACACTTAAGGGACAGTTATGTTGAGTGTGTTTCATTTTGTGACCTCATAAAGGACAGGAAACACACGTAACTATATCTCTGCATGTGTACATCTCAATTATGGTGTTTGCATCTAATTCTTTGTCACGGTCGTTGGAATAAATGGTGCAGCTTGTGTAGATTTCCACATATTTAATTATTGAAACTCACCAAAACAATAGAGAGACAAATGAAAGATGAAGTAATAGAGTGCTCACAGGCACTACACAAAACCAATATCCCACAACCCACAGGTGGACAAAAATGCAACTTAAGTATGATCCCCAATTGGAGACAACGATAACCAGCTGCCTCTAATTGGGAATCATACAAATCACCAACATAGAAAATAAACCTAGAACCCCACATAGAAAATATAAACTAGAACAACCCCCTAGTCACACCCTGACCTACTCTACCATAGAAAATAAAAGCTTTCTTTGGTCAGGACGTGACATTCTTGTATAAAATGAATGAGTAAATATGAAACTATTTGTGAAATGATGTAATGTGATGTTAACCTTTAATTTTGAGAGAATTGTATTCCCTGTAAAGTTGAACTAGTCAGTGGCCACGCCCCCATGAGCACAGACATGATCTGGCGTCATGGAACCGCCTTTTCTATTGTTATGAATTAAACCCCATCCTGAGGAAATACTCTTCAGACCATGCATACCTCAGTGTAAACTGAGGTGGCACAGGTTTGAGTACCAAGACTAAGCAAACCCACAGCGGGAGCTGTGATTGCGAATAGTTGAGTACCAAAACTAGAAAACGATACCACGTGGAGCATTGGCTACATGGCTGGAAATGGTTCAACTATGAGACTATCGATCCCTACAGAATAAGAGCAAATATTAGATACTAATTACTAGTCTGCAGCTAGAAATGATGTAAATCTGGGATGCGAATACTGACAACCGCCAAAACATGCATTCTAAAAACAATGGACGCCTGACTTATCAATTACAACATACACTATCAGGAGCTGCTGAAAGACCTACAACCACTCTATGATGAACTGATTCTCCAGCAAACAGACTGACAATTCCAACAGAGAAGATCACAACAACATGTGGGTGTAAATATTCCCGAAGGAGTGAGCGTTCATGTGCAAAGGATTAGCATTTCAATTTATATTATTATCAACTGTGTGTCGTGATCCCTTATCTGTTGGAATCGTCAGTCCATCTGTTGGCGACATACTTTACAGCTATTTAGACCGCAGAGGTTATTGGGATCGTGGTTTAGTGGTAGAAACTGTTGTTGTGCGTCATCTCTTAACGCTCCAATACCTGATAATGCTCCTCTAACTGGAGTGAGTGATCCTGGTCAAACTTCACAACCAAGTGGTCAGGGCTCTTAGCGTTGTGAACTTTTGATGCCTCAAAAGCTGAGCTTGCAAGCTCTCCGAGTTGTAAGATAGGCAAGCCAACGTGGGTTGCAGGGCCCAAGTAGGTAATGAAGGTGGGATACATGTTCGACAGAAAGATTTGTTTGAATGGTAACAGCTCTTCCATTCCTGTTTCAGTGAGTTGGCAAAAGTAAGCTGAATGAAGCCTATGATAGAAAGCTTGTGGGTGTTCTTTCCGAGTTTGTTTAACAGTGTTAACCAGTGAGCTATCGTGTTTGCGAGCCGTAGAACTACTGAATTCTAATTTCAAAGCTGTGGCAAGTTTAGCATAGTCATTTAGCACGTGTTGTTGTTGTAAACGAGTGAACCTCGTCATGTGTCTATTCGAGTCCACTTGAGCGCTTGCTCCTTTCGGTCTCAAACTTATCTGTCATGGTTTGCAGATAGAGGTCTTGAGTACGGAGCGAGAGATTCAGTGATGAGATTTCCTCCGCTTGCTTAGAAATCAATACTTCCATCTTCATCAACTGAGTTCTCTCATCATTCATTTGGTCAGCGACTTCAATGAATTCTGCTGATTTGTCATCCAACTTAGTCATTGTGTTCATTAACTGATCGTCTTTGGTCTGCAGCGTTTTGAGTAGAACCGTGTTACTTTGAGTAGCGTTCAACAAAACCGCATGCATGTTATCAAGTTGAGTGCTACTGTTTGTATATAACTCGTAAGATTTATCTAGTTTGACGTGGACATCATCGTATTTAGTTTTGGTTAAATCAAGTTCTTCCTGTAGAAGGTGATTTTGTTCCTGTAGAAGACGATTTTGTTGAAGAGTTTGTGCTCGTTCATCGTCATAAGTGTCTGCAATTGCATTTAATGGTTCAGTTTTCAAACGCAGTTCCATAGCTAGTTCCATAGCTAGTTCCATAGCTAGTTCCATAGCTAGTTCCATAGCTAGTTCCATAGCTAGCCAAATGTTTCCCTTTTCTGCATTTGTCATTGGTTTTCCGGTTCTCTCCACCTGTCCCTTTATGTCTACCGTTACCTTCTTGTGCTTCAGTTCTGCACTGCGGTATTGGACCGATGCCAATCTCGGATGGAGAGACGTCAGGGCTAGACTGGAGAGAACCTTTACAAGGTTGATTTTGGAGAGCGTCTGCTGTTTTTCCACTAATGGCATAATTAGGGTTGGTATCGCTGCTGAGGTCAGAGATCAATCCATTTATGGGTGGAGGTTCACTAATTAGCGGGTGAGTGGGGACTAACCCCTCTGATAGCTTGCACATTATTAGAACATTTGAAAGGAAAATTGTTTTTCCTATTTTTCCAAAATTTGGTTTTGGAATACGTTGGAAGCTGCAAAGATGATTTTAATCTATTTATAGACGTTAATAAACCATCAGTACTGTACCAGTAATGTGGGAGTTAGACGTGAATGAATTTGAAAAAGCAAATTGAATTAATTAATCAATGATAATGATTAATCATACCTGGATAGGCTATCTGGGAATTAAACTTTACTTAACCTGGGAAGTTAGTTCTTCTAGGTTACTATTGCAAAGTTTAAAATGTCTCATTTAATTGGATAACCTAAAAAGGTATGTTCGACAATTTAACTTATTAAATTGAATGAGACGATGATATCCAATCAATTGGGATTGCCTGGATTATCTTAAAAGTGTAACCAGTAGTTTAAATGTCAGGTTACATTCACCACTAGGTTCACCTCTCCCTAAGGCCGAAGCCAAGTACTTCCGTCAGTACTTGGGTTACTGAATGTGCTTTGCCAAAGCAAATTTTACTGATTGATCAATTTTAATGATAAATCAAACAAATCCTATTTGTACAGAAATATCATTTCCAAGCACAAAATAGGGTCCCCTTCGCCATGGAAATGGGGGTTTACTAGTGACGCCTGACACGGGGCACCATAATATGTTGTGTCTTTGGCATCATTAAAGGTGAAGACTGTAATTTATCAAATCAATTCTCTGTAATTATTATTTTGTGATTAAACTAATTCTGTAAATGTAATTAACTAGGAAGTCGGGGCACCATGGAAAATCTTCATATTACAACATTTTAATTTTCCGAATATAACTTCTGAATATCTGATCAATTAGTCTTCTATTAATGAATTATTCTTTACCTCACTTCAGTCTCATCTGAACGTCGTAAATTGTTGTTTATCTGCACGAACCCAGCCTCTACTATAAATCATCCATAGACCAATTGGCTTAATCATTTATTTACTAACTAATTATATAATCACAGAAATGCATAAACAAACAAACAGTAGATATTGGTTACTAACAAGGATAGGGAAGATTCCCTGGTGGGATAAGCCGATATGACGGCTTGGTGGACAAAGGGAAGTGGGTTGGACTGAGCGAGAGCGGGAAAGACAAAAGGGATCACGACACACAGTTGATAATTACATTAATTGAAATGCTAATTCTTTGCACATGAACGCTCACTCATTCGGGAATAATTGCAATCAATATATTTACTCCCACATGTCATTGTGATCTTCTCTGTTGTTATGGCCAGTCCGTTTTCTGGGGAGTCCGTTCGTCAGAGAGTGGTTGTAGGTCTATCTGTGGCTCCTGATAGTGTCTGTTGTAATTGATTCCGGCGTCCATTATTCTTAGACTAGATGTTTCAGCGGTTGTCGGTATTCACATCCCAGGTTTACATCATTTCTAGCTGCAGACTAGTAATTAGTATCTAATATTTGCTCTTATTCGGTAGGGATCGATAGTCTCATAGTTGAACCATTTCCAGCCATGTAGCCAATGCTCCACGTGGTATCGTTTTCTAGTTTTGGTACTCAACTATTCGCAATCACAGCTCCCGCTGTGGGTTTGCTTAGTCTTGGTACTTAAACCTGTGCCACCTCAGTCTACACTGAGGTATCCGTGGTCTGAAGAGTATTTCCTCGGGATGGGTTTTTATTTGTAACAATCGAAAAGGCGGTTCCATGATGCCAAATCATGTCTGTGCTCATGGGGGCGTGGCCACTGACTAGTTCAACTTTACAGGGAATACAATTCTCTCAAAATTAAAGGTTAACATGATTTCACAAATAGTTTAATCTTTACTCGTTCATTTTTATCACTCATTTCATTTATTCCAATGACCGTGACAAAGAATTAGATGCAAACCCCATAATTGAGAAATGTACACATTCAGGGATATAGTTACTTGTGTTTCCTGTCCTTCGTGAGGTCACAAAATGAAACACACTCAACATAACTATCCCTTAACCTGTCTGGCACCAGTGGGTCGGTAGCGTCCCACCTGACCAACATCCAGTGAAAGTGCAGGGTGCCAAATTCAAACAACAGAAATCTCATAATTAAAATTCCTCAAAAATATAAGTATTATACACCATTTCAAAGATAAACTTCTTGTTAATCCAGCCACAGTGTCTGATTTCAAAAAGGCTTTATGGCAAAAGCACACCATGCGATTTATGTTAGGTCAGCGCCTAGCCACAGAAAACCATACAGCCATTCTCCACCAAGGAGAGGTGTCACAAAAGACAGAAATAGCGTTAAAATGAATCACTAACCTTAGATGATCTTCACTGGATGGCACTCCCAGGACTCCATGTTAAACAATTAATGTTTGTTTTGTTCGATAAAGTTCATCTTTATGTCCAAATACCTCATTTTTTTGCACGTTTAGTCCAGTAATCCAAATGCACAAGGCGCGGGCACTAAGTCCGGACGAAAAGTCAAGAATTCTCCATTACAGTTTGTAGAAACATGCCAAATGATGTACATAATCAATCTTTAGGATGTTTTTATCATACATTTTCAGTAATATTCCAACTGGACAATTCCTTTGTCTTTAGAAGTTAAAGGGAACGGAGCTCGTGCTCACGGCCGTGCCGTGACTAAACTCAAGGCTTTCAGCTGGACCACTGGTTCAAACAGCTCTTATTCCCTCCCCTTTCACAATAGAAGCCTGAAACAACGTTCTAAAGACTGTTGACATCTAGTGGAAGCATTAGGAAGTGATATCTGACCCCATTTACACTGTATGCCTATCCAATAATCACTTGAAAAACTACAAACCTCAGATTACCCACTTCCTGTTTGGATTTGTCTCAGGTGTTTGCCTGCCATATGAGTTATGTTATACTCACATACATCATTCAAACAGTTTTAGAAACTTCAGAGTTTTTTCTATCCAAATCTACTAATAATATGCATATCCTAGCCTCTGGGCCTGAGTAGCAGGCAGTTTACTCTGGGCCCCCTACCCCAAAGAAGTTAAGTGTCCACGGACCATTCCCACACTGTCAAAGGGGGACATATTGTTTAAAAATCCTATTTTGGGGATTTAGGAGTGTGGCCAAGTGAAATCCCTTGTTCACTCTGTGGTCTCTCTCTCTGCATGAAAAGGGGGAGAGAATCTCCGCCAGGAATTTACGACCTGAAATAATAGAACCTAGGTGTAGGAGAGAGTGAGAGAGGGGGAAGCCACGATATACACCCAGAAAGGGCCACATCATGACAACAGGATAGGTCATGTTATAATAGTACTGTAGAAGATGTAGACCCCTGGAAGAGTAGCTGCTGCTTTTGAAACAGCTAATGGGGATCGTAATAAAATACCAAATACCAGAATAGAATACAAATAGATGTGTGGATTTAAACCCTTTAAAACCCACTCCAGTGGTTGAACACATCAATATAAGCTCATAAAGTAATGAAGTCAAGCATTGAGTTTCCTCATGAAAACATACTATAACAGTTGGTCAGTTAAACAGATGTTTCATTCACCAGTGGAAGCTGAGTCCCATTGAATCCCCTCTTCTCATCCCCAAAGCTCTGTGCTGTGCTGTCTACAAGGGAGGGAGGGATCTGTCCGTCTTCAGTCATACTGCGACAGAGATGGTCTCTGAGACAGTCAGGATAGAGTCCTCTGCTGCGTCCCCAATAGAGCAGAGCTCACACTGAGTGTGTGAGAAGCAGAATCTTCGTCCCTCCACACCCCAGACACAGACACACACTCCCGATCAATGGCAGGGCCCTCCCGCCGCCCCAAAGCATGGAATACCACATTTGTTTGTTTACGCCTCGTTTTCTTTTCCTGAACTCTATTAACATTTATATTGCAGCCAAAGGTGTTAGAAGTCCCTCTCACAGCGGGGGCACACCCAGCTTAGATGAGAAGGAGCTTCACTCTGGGTTTCCCAGGCACAAAGACTTGTGTTTACGCGACCATTATCCTACCATTCCCTAAACTCCTCTCTCTCTCTCTCTCTCTCTCTCTCTCTCTTCTCTCTCTCTCTCTCTTTCTCTCTCTCGTTCTCTCTCTCTCTGCTTTCTTATTTGTGTCACCATTTGGCCTAACTTGCCTCTTACACAAATCTTTAAGCTTTTATATCTCCTAAGGTAAATTGATTGTTTGAAAAAATGTTGTGGCATCTGGAAAGTTTCTGGATTGCACTGCTTGATTGGTATTAGCTTTTATGAATGAGAGACAGATAACGGTGTCTGAAGGGACTTATTGTGAGGAGGGAGATCAAGACATCCGGTTTTCACTCTTTCTTACACGTTTTAACACACTTCAAGGCCCTGGAATATGCCAATGTTTATGTTTCTGTCAGACAGAGCCTCACCATCCGAGCTTGTCTTGAACCAATCACATCTATTCTAACACACTCATGAAATCGCCACCTGAGGCTTCACACGATCGGCCATATTTTGGCCACCACAGAAATAACCCAGTATGACATGACGAGTGAGTCATAGGGATTCCTGCTGTATGTCTTGTTAGTTTTGACAGTTGTACAAGGGCTCAGACACACCAATAGCGTTTCCTGGCTGAGAATACTTAGCATCTCTGAGCGTAATTTTCAAACAGAGTGCGCACCAATTTTCCATGTAGAATCTTGTGAAAAATGTGGCACATATTGACTCATACTACAGCCTGCTGGTTGTTCATTGGATAGTTTATTTTCTGTTAAGCCTGTACATTGTGTATTGGCATTTCTCTATGTGTTTTTCATATGTATCCTTCTGAGGGACAAGAGTAAATACTGTTAAATATTATGTACAGAAACAGCAATGTTTGATTAAGGCTACTCTGTCCCCTGCCCTGATGATCCGTTGACTATCCCTTAAGCCAACCATAAACTTCCTGTGTGGGCAGTGGACTGGCAGATCTAGGCCTGGTTTCAGACTAGTTTACAGTATTTGCCATGAACTGGTGGGAGGAACACCCACAGTCACAGACATGCTGTCACCAGCAGGCTCTTGCTCTTGTCTGCTTCCTCCCAGTCACCCGGCCCAACAGGCCTGGAGGAGGAGGAGGGGGGTGGGGGGTGAGTAAACATTCTCCATGGCTACATGGGCCCTCGACCCCCATGACTGTCTTTGCATGGAGCTCCGGGCCCTGTAGCCTTCCTCAGTGTGGCCATAACCCCGTAGGCCAGGGGTCTCAAACCTTTTCTAGCATGAGAGCTACTTTTTTTTTTTTTTTATCTACGAGCTACTCATTTTTTTCTAACTTTCAAACAGGCACATTCATCTTGTCCGGTTCCTTGCAACTCTTCCCCGGGTCCTTAGTGTACTAGAGAAAGTAGTGCACTATGTCCTTAGTGTACAAGACGAAGTGATGCACTATATTTTGTGTCAATAAAAACAACTCTTAACTTCTTGACGCACCCATCCCTTTAGCGGGATCATTTTCATCATCACCTGCTGAATTGCAGAGCGCCAAATTCAAATTAAATTACTAAAAATATAAAATTTTCATGAAATCACTAGTGCAATATAGCAAAACACAGTTTAGCTTGTTGTTAATCCACCTGGCGTGTCAGATTTCAATACAGCTTTTCGGCGAAAGCATAACAAGCGTTTATGTAAGAACATCTCTCTCGGTAGACAAAATATTACAAACACTAGCAGCCAAATAGATTGGTCACGAAAGTCAGAAAAGCAATGGATTAAATTGCTTACCTTTGATCTTCGGATGTTTTCACTCACGAGACTCCCAGTTACACAATAAATGTTCCTTTTGTTCCATAAAGATTATTTTAATATTCAAAATACCTCCATTTGTTTGGCGCGTTATGTTCAGAAATCCACAGGCTCGAGCGGCCACGACATCACAGACGAAAATTCGAAATAGTATCCGTAATGTCCACAGAAACATGTCAAACGTTTTTTTATAATCAATCCTCAGGTTGTTTTTAAAATATATAATCGATGATATATCAATCGGGACTGTCGCTTTTTCAATAGGAGAGGGAGAGACAATGGCTACCCCACGCAAAACTCTGTGAACACCCAGCTATCCACTGACGCGATGTCATCTTTCTCGCTAATTTTTCAAAATAAAAGCCTGAAACTATGTCTAAAGACTGTTTACACCTTGAGGAAGCCATAGGAAAAGGAATCTGGTTGATATCCTTTTAAATGGAGGGGAAGGCATCCAATGGAACAGAGAGCTTTCAGGAAAAACAGCACTTCCTGGTTTGATTTTCTTCAGGTTTTCGCCTGCAATATCAGTTCTGTTATACTCACAGACAATATTTTGACCGTTTTGGAAACTTTAGAGTGTTTTCTATCCTAATCTATATTAATATTCTAGTTTCTGGGCCTGAGACATAGGCAGTTTAAAATGGGTACGTTTTTTAGCCAAAAACGAAAATCCTGCCCCCTACACCCAAGAAGTTTTAAGGGGGAACATGTAAAATAATTTTAAAAACTACAATTGTTCTTAGATAACAGCCAAAATGGATGTTGTAAGTCCATTTCAATGGTTAAATCACATCATGGCAAAATTTGCAAATATCAAATAATAGATTCAAATTATATATTTATTCATGATATTCTTCTGCAAGTTAAGCCTACTTTGCAGTTAACATTTCATTGAGAAGGTTTTGGGGAAAGTATTTCTGTCAGCCCACAAGATGGTTATCACATCAACTGGCTACACACGGATTGATAAACAAATGTGCGCACTATACGGACAGACGGGCAATATTGCTGGAAATTAATTGGCCGATATTGTGTTAGGTTTGGCTTTTTAAGCCAATAGTGGCTAACCAGGGGTGGGCAAATGTCAATGTTGCATTGATTAGATAGTAACTGGGAGTTTGCGGTGTCTGACACTTGAGAGATTTGTTTATAACAGTTTGTGGTGGAACACGTGAAAATTGCATGTATTTTCAGAGTTGTTTGGCGAGCTACTCATAGGTGGGCTGCGAGCTATGATTGACCTGTTGGAGACCCCTGCTGTAGGCTGTATATCTGTGACCCAGGGGCCGCAGGATTGGCTGTGGCTGGGGCCAAAGTATGTGAGTGGAGCTGGAGCAAAGCGGAGCGGAGCGTACCCTATTTGACTGCAGCAAAGAGCGAGATTCCCAAAGGCTGGAGCGTTGGCTTTCTCGCAAGCTCCGATTTCGCTCTAGTTGCACTCCAGTAGCGCTCACTTCACGAGCTCAGGGCACGCCCGGCTCAGCATGCATTTGTAGTCTACTTGTGTGCTGCTATAGCCCCTTGCTTTAGCTACTGTCATGGAGTTAACAAAATATTTTCATAAAGAAACTGATTGAACACACAGGTGCTAAATCAAGGTGACTTACAAAGATGAGGACCAAGAGCAAGAGAGGGAGTGTGGTGATGTAGTGTCCACAACTAAAGAATCATTGTGGAATCTGAAAGGACACATATCCCCAAAGCATGATGGTGTACTTACTACGTGCACATGCTAAAAGAAAGGAATGAGGTGGGTAGATAACTAAGTGTGTCACTGTAGCTAAATATTTATAAACAAAAAAAAGATTTTGATTCTAAAATTTTGTTTCTATTATCTATACAATAGGCCATAATTGATTTTGGCCCAATAGGCCTGGCATATTCCCACGTTCAAGGAGCTTTCTGTTTTGATTAGGTTATTTTGGCTAAAAACTTTAGTGCTACCTATAGATAAAAACTGCTCTGCATCTCTGCCCAGCCTGGCAAGAGTGGCCAAAAGGGTGCTTAGCATCCCCAGTGGCTCTGCAATAGTGGCCAAAAGGGTGCTTAGCATCCCCAGTGGCTCTGCAAGAGTGGCCAAAAGGGTGCTTAGCATCCCCAGTGGCTCTGCAAGAGTGGCCAAAAGGGTGCTTAGCATCCCCAGTGGCTCTGCAAGAGTGGCCAAAAGGGTGCTTAGCATCCCCAGTGGCTCTGCAAGTGTGGAGAGGATGTTCTCCACTGCTGACCTGCTCTTCAGGCACCATCGGATGAGCCTGAAGCCACAGACTGGCCAAACTACTGTTTCTAAAAATGAATTCAAGGGAACTAATAAGTCATTTTTATTTAGTTTGTATTTAATTCTATGTAAGTCATAGAGCCTATATGCGCAATATATAGACTATAATGATTGAATACAACAAAATGTTGTTTAAATGCTGAGTGTTTTATGTTCCTACCAGCCTATTGTGTTGCACTTGAAAATGCTTCACAATGTATTTAATTGTAGGCTATAGCCTTGAAATAAGTGTAATAATATAGCCTAAATAATTCATTTTCATTCCTTCTTAGGTTCCCTGTCTGGCTCCTGACCTATTTGGAGTGTTTATATGCTGTTTAATAGGACATGTAGCCTATTTGAAATTATGTGTGCTTCTTACTTTATTACTTATGTTTATTCAAATACTTTTCATTCATATCCATATTGTTTGGTTTCAATACTTTAAAGCCAAATGGTAGGTCCAGGTAGTAACAAAAATAAATGGGTAAATAAATGCATGCTTCAGTGTTGCTTGCCTCGAAGCGAGCATTGAAGGCATTTAGCTCGTCTGTTATGCTGGCATCATTGGTCAGCTCGCGGCTGGGTTTCCTTTTGTAGTCTGTAATAGTTTGCAAGCCCTGTCACATCCGACGAGTGTCAGAGTGTAGTAGGATTCAAATCCAGTCCTGTATTGACGCTTTGCCTGTTTGATGTTTTGTCGGCGGGCATACCGGGATTTGATGAAGCCGATGACTGAGGTGGTATACTCCTCAATGCCATTGGATGAGTCCCGGAACATTTTCCAGTCTGTGCTAGCAAAACAGTCCTGTAGCGTAGCATCTGTGTCATCTGACCACTTCCGTATTGAGCGAGTCACTGGTACTTCCTGCTTTAGTTTTTGCTTGTAAGCAGGAAACAGAAGGATAGAGTTAGGGTCAGATTTGCCAAATGGAGGGTGAGGGAAAGCTTTGTATGCATCTCTGTGTGTGGAGTAAAGCTGGTCTAGAGTTGTTTTCCTCTGGCTGCACGTGTGACATGCTGGTAGAAATGAGGTAAAACCCATTTAAGTTTGCCTGTGTTAACGTCCCCGGCCTCTAGGGGTGGATTTGGAGAGGCAGTTTTTTTTCCTGTGAGCATGGAGCAGTTTTTAGCGGAGCGGTTGGAAAGGACATGGATCACCGGAGCAGTGCGCAAGAGCACAGGATTTCCAACCGCTCAACTCCGCTCACATGCTATGGCTGGGGCCCAATGTAACCCAGGGGCTTGGCTGGGGCTAGATAGGGCACAGTGTTTGGCTGGTGTGATGGCCCGTCACTGACTATCGTGACTGAACCTGGACGCACTGAGTGTATCAGATACAATGGAGCGCAGTGCCGCCAGCCAATGGAATGCTGCATGGTCATACATACTGACGCACAGACGTGCAAGCATACATACACACAGACAAACGCGCGCGCACACACACACACAGCCGAGATAAGGCTGGAAAGACCTGGAGGAAGTACAGGCTCCTGTATAGAGGATGTTTACCCTCTACCCACAGCCCAGGTGTGTCTGCTTCCTGTTGGCTGCAGGACAGGAGAAGGTGTTCCTGGCTGTGATACACCAGACAGGGATGCAACTCCTGCAGCTATTACAGTAAGATCCTTTTGAGATACAGTACTGAATCAGCTTCTTTGCAGAAAGGGTTAAAGCATCAGAAAATCACAAGATAACCTTAACATGAAAATGGCCACCTCAAGTGTTTGCATTTCTCTCAGGGCCCATCCTATTTTCTGGTTGGAATGGCCAAACCAGATGAATTATGCTAAATAACCCCCCGTGCTTCCTCAGCAGGGAGCCAATGATGAAATATTTATTTATTTCCATCAATATATTTATTTTTGGGGCCGTGCCTACAAAGATGGAAAGTGAATTTCAAGTCTGACTTTGATAATGTCATTGGCACAGTGTGCTCTTTATACTAAACATAAAAGGAGCCTGAAGGAATGCGGGTTCAGACTCCCATGCATTAATGCAAAATATAATATTTATTGTTAGCTGCCCGGCCTGGGCCCTGAGAGCACGTCGGCTCTGACACCGCCTGACAACGTGTCAGAGAAACGCATTGCAGTCACAACATCCTTTTCCCCCTCTTTCCATCCCTCCTTCAGTATCTTTCCATCCCTCTCTCCGTCCCTCCTTCAGTATCTTTCCATCCCTCTCTCGGTTCATATTGGGACATGGTCTGGGGCTAGTCATGCAACTTCTGGAGTGCCCTCTTCAGTATGATATGGATGGAGGGAGGGAGGAGGGAGGGAGGGAGGGAGAAAGAGAGAAACCGGCAGAAAGATAGAGAGAGAGACAAATAGAGGCAGACAGGGATGTGAGGCGTTGCGGCAGGGATGCTCATGTGTGCAGTTCTGGCTTTTATGCACTGCCTGCCCTTTTTAGTGATCTCCTCCATCAGCAAGCAGCCTTGTCTCTCCCCTCCAGGAGAGAGGAAACCAGCGACCTAACTGGAGCTAACTGAAGGGCTTTGGCAGTGCTAGTACAGTGTGTGTACTGTACTGGAGCCAGGGTGCAGTGTATGGCTTTTGGCCCCTCCAGGTCTCCACTCCCCTCAGGTAAAGATTGGTCACCGCTTCTCTCACTCTCTGATATGGCTCCCATTGGTCTGACTTTAGAGAAAGAGAAATGTCAGTGCCTTTCACAAATAGCAATTACTCTCTGACATTATGTCATGCAAATATATGGATGCTTACAGAAATACAGATGTGAGGGTGGCCATGGGGTTACAGAAATACAGATGTGAGGGTGGCCATGGGGTTACAGAAATACAGATGTGAGGGTGGCCATGGGGTTACAGAAATACAGATGTGAGGGTGGCCATGGGGTTACAGAAATACAGATGTGAGGGTGGCCATGGGGTTACAGAAATACAGATGTGAGGGTGGCCATGGGGTTACAGAAATACAGATGTGAGGGTGGCCATGGGGTTACAGAAATACAGATGTGAGGGTGGCCATGGGGTTACAGAAATACAGATGTGAGGGTGGCCATGGGGTTACAGAAATACAGATGTGAGGGTGGCCATGGGGTTACAGAAATACAGATGTGAGGGAGGCCATGGGGTTACAGAAATACAGATGTGAGGGTGGCCATGGGGTTACAGAAATACTCATTTGGATGTTTCATGCTCAGAGAAGAGCATGATTAATGTAATTGTATTAGGTAAAATACAGTTATTTTGACATAAATGTCAAATAGCCATTGTCAGTGAAATGGATGGCAAAAGGTTTGTAGTGTAAGGGGTTATCATTGTCATTTTTTAAATAGAACAAAAAGGAATCCGTTTGGTGAATAAGAGCCTGATTAAATTGTTTGTGTTTAAAAAAAAAAATCCAGATCAGTTGACTGAGAACATATTCTCATTTACAGCAATGACCTTGGGAATAGTTACAGGGGAGAGGAAGCCAATTGGAAGCTGGGGAGATTAAGTGTCCATGATGGTATGAGGGGCCAGATTAGGAATTTAGCCAGGACATTGGGGTTGACATCCCTACTGTAACGACAAGTGCCATGGGATCTTTAGTGACCACAGAGAGTCAGGACACCCGTTTCACATCCCATCCGAAAGACGACATCTTACACAGGTCAATGTAGACCAGAGCAAAGAGTACGTCCTGCGGGCCCTCCATCACCACTTCCAGCAGAATCTGATCTCCCATCCAGGACCAACCCTGCTTAGCTTCAGAGGCAAGCCAGCAGTGGGATACAGGGTGGTATGCTGCTGGCAGTAGGGAGTTACTCTTTTGGCTCTGGAGGGAGGTAGGCAGCACTGCACAGCACTGTATGGGCGATCTGCCGTGACCTTATTTAATCTGATTTGCATGCTAGGGAGAATTAGGTAATTGGCATTTATGCTGAACAAAAGAGGATCTGCTCATGGAAAAAATGGGTTTTCATGTTGAACTGAATGCACTCCGTGTCTGAGCTGGTTTCCACCTGCACCCTTGTGTGAGCTTCCTTAACGGGGCACGCTGACTGTCTGACTGACTGTCGGCAGGACGGTTGAGCTGATCTGGGTTTGTGTACACATGTAGGGTAATTCTCCTCAGTCCGTGGGTGTGTGATGAGTTGGCCTATGCTGGGCTTTCTCTCTCTCTCTCGCTGCCACTGACTGGGGGATACAACATTGGAAGCTCCTCAAATAATTCAACCAAGTATTGCACCCGTGCCACTTAAAATCTCCATTTCCAACTTATTCACCCCAGGTATAATTCTAAAGAGCAGTAATCCAAGACTGAGAGAGAGGAGAGAGGGGCCAGGCTGTTCTGTAATGGCAGCCATTAGCCATGTTGCTTTATGACACAGGGAGGTGGTAGAAGGGGTTGCAGGCGCAGGCTCACTCTACAGCCGCACTCCAAATGGGTTTGAACAAGCGTTATCAGAGTACAGCAGTGCTATGCACTGTTGACACTGTAAACCTAGTGATTCACGTGACACCCTCACTTTATTAATTAAAGGGCTAAAACCGAGCGTTCTGTTTGACTTTCAGTCTTTTTTCAGCGTTCAATTTGTGTATTTTTTTTTCTTTCTGAGGATATCACTGAGGGACAGATGTTAAATGAGCTCGGGAACATTTGCAGAGTTTGTGGTTGGTTTGTTGGAGCAGAGCTGGGGATGTGATTGAACGAACTACCCCAGCCCTGCATGGCCCTTTGTAGTGCAACAAGAGCTAACAAGGAAATCTCTAAAGCCAACGTTAATGATATCTACCCACTACTCATTACTTATTACTTATTAATAGTTGCAACATGTTATCCATACGTATGTTAGGATGCATGCATTTCCATTGAAACGATGGCCAATGTATGCAATGGCTTGGATACTACTCGTTTTATTCTGAAACCTTCATTTCCAATAAGAGAATTAGCTAGCTACCGGTATTATTTCCCCCTTCTTCTGTGAAGGCCTTTTCCTCTCGCTGCTTTGGTCAAGTCTAGAGGTTCAGAAAGGTCTAGAGGGTAGGAGGCTGGCTGTAAAGCTGTGAGCTAGTGTTTAGAAGTCCTGCTCTTTGGAAAGCAGTGCAGGCTGGGCTCCCAGCAAGAGCAAGGTTAGCCAGTTTGTTCTGCTCACCACACAATGAACAGGCTTCATTGGCACCCCGGTTGAGGTAACTGATGGCCGGAGCAGTGGGGGTCAGGCCTGTTACTAAGCACTAGGTGGAGAGTAAATTACAGTGCAGGAAGGGTGGGGGGCCTGCTGGTGCGGTCAGGGGGCTGGTTTGTGGATAACCCATTTGACCACAGTGGAGCACAGCTCCGTCTCCACCTCGGCCACACTAATGCTGGAAGCTCACTGCTCTCACTAGTGGTATTTTCACATGCCTTTTTATTGCTTTATAAACTATAAAACGTTTTTATTGGTTTATCTTTCTCTACTCCTCTAAACTGATGTTGATATACCATACAGATCATGATTATATTTCTGAAAGAAAATACTGTTAAAGTATCGTAATATTGCATGTGACTTCACTGAATATTGTTTTAATAATGTTCTTCCTCTGAGGGAAAAATGACAGCACAAATTAAGTGAATAAAGAAACACACCGTAGAAAGAGAGGATAGGAGGCTTGTGTTTGTTTTTGCCGGTGCTCAGGGGCAGAGATGGGAGATTTGGGGGTGTGAAGTGGATTGGCAGGGAGCGAGGCAGTCAGGGCCTATTTTCACTGCAGCTGAGGCTTCAACTAGCCACAAGCTGTTTTTCTCATTCCAAAGATGAGAGAACAAAATATCCTCTATTGCACAAAAGCCCGATTTTGTTTCTCACCCCCCACTGCCATCACCACCACCACTCCCATCACCTCCTGTCAGAAGTGGTTCAGCACATCGAGAACAACACAAAGCCTTGTGGCTTTATATAGCCATGAAGATTCTATTGAATTTTCTAAGGTCGGAATAATGGTAGCGTATTACCTCACTAATGGGGTATTCTGTGTGTATGGGCTATTGAGCTGAATAGAATGAGATACCTTTGAAAGACTGTTTGTCTCTGTATCATCCCAGCGCATCAATGTTGTGTTTACCTACAGTGCCTTCAGAAAGTATTCATACCCCTTGACTTTTTCAACATTGTGTGTGTTACAGCCTGAATTACAACAAAACATTTTCACTGGCGTAACACAATATACCCCATTGTGTCAAATTATGTTTTGATGCATTCGTAAAAATGAAAAGCTTAAATGTTTTGAGTCAGTAAGTATTCGGCCCCTTTGTTATGGCAAGCCTAAATAAGTTCAGGAGTAAATATTTGCATAAAAAGTCACAATAAGAATAACAGACATTGAATATTCCTTTGAGCATGGTGATGTTATTAAGTACACTTTGGATGGTCACTACAAAGATACAGGCGTCCTTCCTAACTTAGTTGCCAGAGAGGAAGGAAACCTCTCAGGGATTTAAACATGAGGCTAATGGTGACTTTGAAACAGTTACAGAGTTTAATTTGTGTGATAGGAGAAAACGGAGGATGGATCAAAAACATTGTAGTTACTCCACAATATTAACCTGTACAGAATTTTAAAAAGCCTGTACAGAATAAGGAATATTGCAAAAGATGCATCCTATCTGCAACAAGGCACTAAAGTAATAATGAAAGAAACTGTGGCAAAGCAATTCACTTTTTGCCCAGAATACAATATGTTATGTTTGGGGAAAATCCAATACAACACATTACTGAATACAACTCTCTTTCAAGTGTAGTGGTGGCTGCATCATCTTATGGGTATGCTTGTCATCGTTAAGGACTGGGAGTTTATCAGGTTAAAAAGAAATGGATACTGGGAGATGAATTCACCTTTCAGCAGGACAATAACCTAAAACTCAAGGCCAGATCTACGCTGGAGTTACTTACCAAGAAGTCAGTGAATATTCTTGAGTGACCAAGTTAGAATTTTGGACTACTTTAAAATCTATGGCAAGACCTGAAAATGGTTGTCTAGCAATGACCAACAACTGATTTGACAGAGCTTGAATCTTTAAAAAAAAGAAGCCTATCAACTCCTGAGATTATGGGTCTTCCAAATGGACAATCAACCCAAGCATACTTCCAAAGTTGTGGAAAAATGGCTTAAGGACAACAAAGTCAAGGTATTGGAGTGGCCATCACAAAGCCCTGACCTCAATCCTATAGAACATTTGTGGGCAGAACTGAAAAAGCGTGTGTGAGCAAGGAGGCCTACAAACCTGTCTCAGTTACACCAGCTCTGTCAGGAGGAATGACCCGAAATTCCCCCAACTTATTGTGGGAAGCTTATGGAATTCTACCCGAAATGTTTGACCTAAGTTAAACAATTTAAAGGCCATGCTACCAAATACTAATTGAGTGTATGTAAACTTCTGACCCACTGGGAATGTGATGAAAGAAATAAAAGCTGAAATAAATCATTCTCTCTACTGTTATTCTGACATTTCACACTCTTAAATTAAAGTGGTGATCCTAACTGACTTAAGGCAGGGGATTTTTACTAGGATTAAACTGTGTTTAAATGTATTTGGCTAAAGTGTATGTCAACTTCTGATTTCAACTGTACCTACTGGAGAACTCTTCTTTGTCTACACCCATTCCGCATCGTTCACACCCTCGTAAGCTTTAGCCCCACCCATATCTTTAGGAATTCACATGAGGCTATGTACTAAACAACCAAAGATTTCAAGACTAAAGGCTATTTTATACTACGGTGTGTGCTGGAGTGTGAATTTGTGCATTTTTGTGAATTTTTATTAGGATCCCCATTAGCTGACGCTGTAATGTTAGCTAATCCTGGTGTTCCTAATCTCAGAGGGTTGTCAGATTGTCCGTTCGTAAATATAGAGCGTTTCGCAATCGGGGCGTTCAGAGCACACACTGGCCGCTCTGGCTGAGGAGTAGGGTTGATCAGAGCATTCTGACCGAACAACAGCAGTCAAACACCCAAGCTAACTGGCTTTCTTTGACTAGCTTGCTGGCTACTTCCACACACAAATGAGAGAACAATTCACTGACCATTTTACTCGACCTAGCAGAACTGGTTAGGCTGTTTTTATGTTATCCAGAGTGTTGGTGACTGCAACTGTGCTGCTGGCAACAATTTAATTACTTTTATTGCCAGCGTTTACTGACACGGACCATATTCAACGGGTGTTGAGCGTTCGTAAATGTGTTAGTTATTCTGTGCTCTGGCACACTCAGACGAGAGTGCTATGAAATCGCAGTAGGTAGCCAGAGTGAATTTACCAGCTACGTCTATCAACAGTTGTTGCAGTGACATCATATACATTCTATTGAAATAGTTACTTGCATAGAGGAGTCTTTTGTTTTAGACATGTAGCTAGCTAACTCTTAATGTTACTACCATGCATGAATCTGCAGGTTCAATGTTAGCTAGCTAACATTGGCTATAACTAGCAATGCAAAAAGCTCTGAGATACAAATAATATTACTACACAGATCATAGATGGATGCTATGGTTGCCCTTAGTTTGAAGATGTAATCCGGAGACAGGTGTTTTATACAACAGCCTTCTGTGTGTTCTCTTTTCGGCTCCATCTGCATATTTGCAATCAAATACCAGCATTTTCTCCATCTCCTTAGCTATCATACTCTAATTCCACTGATTTCAAAACTCAGTCCTCCAGAAAGTGGAGAGCAACACTTATGTAGTTCTACTTTGTGATATCTTTCCAAACAGCCATGTTAGAAATGATTACCTATACGTACTGACCAGCTCATGTTATAGACAGAAGCATGCTACATGGCTGATCAATCTGAACTCATCTCTCGGCATATCCAGCCCACTCATTATCTCAGCCAATCATGGCTATCTTGTAGGTTTCTTTATTTTTTGTGGCTAAACCAACTAGGCTCCTAATGATTTTTTTTCTTCATATTTACAGATGGCATACACATGGAGTTATTATGGAAAATGAAAGTTCACATGTTCCAGAAGGAATTTCTTACGTTCAAATGGCGTTCCTGTGAAGTAGTGACACGTGACATATGCCTCGTTTCCTGAAACGAGTCACAAATACACAACATACACATTCCCATGGTAAAATGTGCATTGATAAAACACCACCCATCAAATTTAGCCTCGTTTTAAAGGAAAATACCTCCGTTGTCTGCTTTCCTTGAGTAGCATTCAGGCAGTGAAACCAGTTGTGTCCACAACAAATAATCAGCATCAGTCTTCAAGCAGTATACCTGCTGCTGCTTAACGACTGTGTCGCTGGACAAGTGACTGTGTGTCCTAGTTATGAGCTAGCTCTGTGGTCAGGATTGCCTCTGAGCCATGACTGAGCATTGAGAATGAGGCCATTCAATTATCTGTGGCGTGCTCTAGCTGCGGTGGCTGAGCTCTACTGAGCATGTTAAGAGCTGAGAATTATTCCACTCTGTTCTGGAAGGCCCTGTGAAGCATAACCAAAAACTGGAGGGTTTTATATGCTCTCCCAATCCTCCTCTCTCTGAAAGGATGAGACCTTTTTTGGGTCCTTTTTAAGCCGCGCGCACACACACACATACTCTAAGTGATGAACGTTAATCATATCAATTAAGTGGGCTGCAAACCTCGTCTGGGGTTACTTTAACACCGCACAGTGTTAGAGCTGCAGTGATAGAAGTGTGGACAATAACCAGATAAGACTCTGGAGGACAGGGGATTGTTAATGTAAAATATTACTGCTGTAAAAACAGCCAGACTGTTCCCGTAATGGAGGGGAAGCGATTCCTACTGTAAAAAAAGATTTATCTTGTTCTTCCAAATGGTTAGTTACATAAAAGTCAACAGTTCTTTATGATGGCCTTTAAATTGTAGGTGAGAGTGGGATAAGTTGAGACATTTTTTACATTTAGCATCACTACGTCAAAGGAAATATAGTATTCTTTCTAGCAAAGATATCTACATATATTTCAGGATGTTGTGTATCCCTGGAAATAATCAGAATTCATGTAAACATAACAGTTTTGAAAACATAGCTTGTTCAAAAATAGTTGAGCTGCCTTGGGGTAAGTCAAACTCATGGAATGGGGGTGTGGTATATTATATATTTACATTTTAAATGTTTAGTCAACGCTCTTATCCAGAGCGACTTACAGGAGCAATTAGGGTTAAGTGCGTTGCTCACGTTCACACCGACAGATTTTTCACCGAGTCGGCTCGGGGATTTAAACCAGTGACATTTTGGTTACTGGTCCAACGCTCATAACCACTAGGCTACTTGCCACCCTAGATTCAGATATAGATCTCTCTGTTAAATATCACTTACCCTTCCATTTGTTAACCCCGTTGTCTGGGACAGGAATATTGTTACAAAATGCCAATTCGTAGGCAATTTCTCTGCATTTGAGGCTACTAAGCCCATGAAACTTGTCCGCAAGATTTAGCAAGCTCAGACTCCATGTCATCAGATAAGACCTTGTGTGTCTCGGCTACTCTATCATAGCCTCTCTTTCACTCAGGTACAATGTACCTCTTCAGTGTCATTCAGTAAATTTGTTCATTCCTTGCTGCTGTTCGAATGGACTTCAGGGAGGGTGGGGTGGGGGTGGTTGGAGTTGTCAACAAAGCAACATGACAGAATTATGATGCCAAGTTTTCAAACTACCGGTAGATTCTTTGAGAAGATATATAAAGCTATCTGTGCATTTGAACAACACCATAAACACACATATTTCACTGAATGAACACTGCTGCACATGCTGCCACTGTTTTGAACAGATTCGATGATACTATTTAGGAATGAGCAGCCAGCTGACAAACAAACGAACAAAGCATGCATGCAGATGCAATAAGTGAAAATACATGATCTAGCTAAGGATATCTAACATAAGTCACAAAGCATGATGTGCTAGCCAGTTAATGTTGATTCTGAAATAACTTCATATTTCCGAGTTAGTCAGATATTAGTTTAGATAGACTTGAAATTGGCATGGGCGCTAACAAGCTACAGTAGCAAGCTACCAGCTAAAGTAGCTATAGGTAGCTAGCTGCTTATCAAAGGTAGATAACTGGTTCTTTTTACCCAGACATCTACAAAACTATTTCTCAGTGTTTCTCAAAATGACTGTAGCTGGCTAATTAATATGATCATTTTGATTTTGTGATACACCAGGTTTTGTGCTGTTCCCCTGTCACCTACAGTAGAACCTGCTGAACAACATGGGGGGGGGAACACAATTGGCCATGCTTTTTGTCCTACCAGATCTGCGCTGAGAAGGTTCTAGCTAGTGTATCCCTCTGTCCTTCGACTCTTGTTGGATATTGATGTCTGGTTTATCAGGTCCCAGGCTCCCATGACTGTTATGATTATTTATTTACAAGTTAATTACAATGAGCTTTTTGCTATAGCGCCATTTGTACATGATAGAGCAGATCTAGTCTCACTTGTGGAAGTAGGCCGTTTGGCGCGAGAGACTCATTGAGAGGGAGAGCAGACCTAGAAGTTCTGACTGAGCGCACATTTGAATGGCCCGGGACTGTCCATTTACTTTATGCTGTTTATGCTATGAAATCCTGAAATTTCATTGGGCAGTTCACCTTCATCTGTTGCTGCTAGCAGATTCACTGAGGGGCAGAGTAATAAGTAACTTGTTTTGAACAATATATTTTTTAACAGGAAAATGTACCCATTTACTGCATTTTTGTGAGTATATAAAACCTAATCCATAAAATAAATTATTTTTTGTACCTTGACCAATCACAAGTGGGGTGCCACCCCTAACGCCCTAATGGGCGGGCCGCAACTGTTCACTTGTCTCACTTCCTTGACTGCTCTCTCAAGAACCTCAAGGGGGCTAGACCCCTGCTTGTTTTTCATTTGTATACATGGGACATGATGATGTCTGCTCTGTAACAATAAAAATGCACATTGAGTTCATATTCACTCTTGATCAAATAGGGGCTTAGGTGGTAGGCGTGACAGGGGTGTGACATGTTACACCCTTTTTCTCCCCAATTTCGATCTTGTCTTATTGCTGCAACTCCCGAACGGGCTCGGGAGGCGAAGGTCGAGTCATGCATCCTCTGAAACATGACCCACCAAACCGCGCTTCTTAACACCGGCCCGCTTAACCCGGAAGCCAGCCGCACCAATGTGTTGGAGGAAACACCGTTCAACTGGCGACCAGGGATCAGCCTGTAGCCGCCTGGCCTGCCACAAGGAGTCGCTAGAGCGCGATGAGCCAAGTAAAGCCCCCCTATACCATATGACACTTGGCCAATTATGCGCCCCCCTATGGGACTCCCGATCACAGCTGGTTGTGATACAGCACGGAATCGAACCTGGGTCTGTAGTGATGCCTATAGCACTGCGATGCAGTTCCTTAGACCGCAGTGCCACTCGGGAAGCCCTACATGTTAGAATTTTAAGTCCAATTTCCTGCAATTCTACAAGTTTTTCCATGGAGCTGAGAGACATTTTTGCAGTTTAAAAGCAAATTTACTGAAATTCTACACATTTTACCATGCAGCTGAGAGAAAATGTTACAATTTTAAATCACATTTCCTACTATTCTACCCGAAATAAATGCTTACAGTAGCTGCTCCGCCCAACAATTTCAATGGCAGAAAAACCCTGGATATGCATGACACATTGAAAAAAAACATTATCATCATTTGTATATGGGTTATGGTGGCCATTGGCTCAACTTACCCCAAGGCAAACATTTTGGCTATATTAGCCCATATAGCTACAAGGATGCCCTTTCATGCTACATTTAGGACCTCATAATGTATCTTATAGAGACCCCAACTGATATATAAAACTATCTACATTGGTTTAGATACAGTACAAGCATCATGAAACCTATAACACAATAGATTCATTTGACTTTGTGAAAATTATTTTTGGGACCTAACTTGCTTACCACTTTTTCTATGAGGTTTCTTCCTTTACAAACTTCATGAAATAAGGACCTCTTCCTAAATATTTGTTCAAATAATTAATTTTATGTATGGTTTCCTCGAAACAAGAGTGGCTCAATTTACCACTTTAGCTCAACCTAACCACTCCCCCCTAGACACTAACATTACCCCTCTTTTCTCTGTGTTCCTTCAGTGCTTTTCTCTGTCGTTTTTATCATTGTCTCTTTTTTATATAAGTATAAGACTAAAGTAATATTCACAGACCTAGGATCAGTGTGACCTCAGAGATATACCTGGGTCAACCGGTTTGGAGTATGTGAAGTGGAAACGCTGCAAAGGACCCCCCTTAGACATTACCTTAGCAAGCTACATATTGATGCTAGTGAGGAAGAATGAACAGGGTAGGGTGGAGGAGGAGGGAGGGAGAGGGAGAGGGGGGGGAGAGAGCGAGAGTATGGAAATAGAGAGGGAATGGGAAAGAGAGTGAGAGGGGAGAGAGAGAGAGAGTTGGAGAAGTGGAAGCTGTTTTCCTGTCTCCTCTCCTCTCTTGTTCCTCTGCTCTGCTCCTGCTGTTGCCATAGTGTTGTTGCTCATCTGTCCCTGGCCCCCAGAGGCAGAGCAGCTGCAGTACTTCTTGCTACACTGCACAGCTCCATCCTGGGCTGTGGGGGGGTTGGGGGTTGTCACAAGAACCATTGTCGTAATTGGAAGTTAATCCCCTGGTTGTTGTTTTTTTTCCCCCTACTCCTTAGCAACAGTGGTAAGGCAAGAAGGTTTTTTCTGAAGTAAATGTTCTGTCGTATCAATGTCATATGAGGGGACACATGAGAGAACATTCTCCTACAGCAGTTGTGAGAAGTGAAGTAGTCAGAAAGTGACACTACTGGGTGGGAGTTGCTTTGGTGTTGCAGCGGCGTTTATATTGCAGATCCATAGGCAGCAGAAGAGATGGCTTATGTTATTGCACTGACTAATCGTTCCATGTTTAAATGTCTGTTTATGACGAAGACTATTAACTCACCCAGCCATTATGGTTTTAAGTCACAAATGATTTACAGTCAAATCAGGTCAGAGTGTTTTTTATCAAAAACATTCTTGCTTACAGAATAGAGCCTATTTCTCTGAAATGTTGTTTCGTTTTTTTTCTGAAATTGTCAAAGCACAAATGAGCACAAATCATATCGCTTGATTTATTACAGGCTCCTTCCCTCCCTTCCTCACACAAGGGTAGAAGTGGTGTGTAGCTCGGGACCTCTGTTCTCCAGCCTATAAGGCAGCTTGTTAGAGAGAGTCCGGATCTGGCCTAGGTGGCCCGCTCTCCAGGCCACCCTCAGGATGGCGCTGGGCCAAGGGCTGACAGGGGCTGGGGGTTGGGGCAGATTGACAGGCAGTTTACAGTGAGGGATGGAGGTCCAGTAAAACAAAATAGCAATTAATGTAGGGGTCAGCCAGAGAGCTGACAACCCCTGATCCTGCCTATCTCGCTCTCTCCCTCTGCAGGGTGTTGTTTCATGCTGGTGCAGTTAGAGAAGGGCACTGGCACTCTATGTAGTATTGTATCACTGGCCCTGGAACATGGCCCACATCTGGGTGGAGACAAGGGGCAGTAGGGGCCTCTGTCTGGGGCACCTGCCCTGCCTGGCTAGGGGCTACCCAGCGCGTACTGTTGCACATCACTAAGCATTCTTTACTGTGTGTCCTGATGGTGTTTCTGTTAATATCGGTACACTTCGCAACATGATGCCTAGGTCTAAACATAATCGTCAATCAGGCTAATCAGGCAGTGTAATGGCTATAACCTGCTATAGCCTGCAGGGGCTGCAGTGCTCTGCTGTAGCTTTGTCTTACGTCAGGTGGCGTCACTCCTACGCAATGCGTAAGACAATGCTGCTGTGGTGCTTGAGTCCTCAGGGGCCGTTTGCACCAGTTGGTCGTAAGTGGGTTGTAACTGCACGTCCGACGTAAAATGTGTTCAACGCCGGAGTTTGACACGGCAGGGCCAGGGAGGGAAAGGGGTCCAGGACACTGTCGCCGACATGGGGTTTGACACGGCAAGGCCAGGGAGGGAAAGGGATCCAGGACACTGTCGCTGACATGGGGTTTGTCACAGGGTCTGACACGGGGTCTGATCGGGGTCTGAAAGGGATCTGACATTTGGTCTGACATGAAGTCTGACATGGGGTCTGACATGGGGTCTGACATGGGGTCTGACATGGGGTCTGACATGGGGTCTGACATTCGGTCTGACGTGGGGTCTGACATTCGGTCTGACATGGAGTCTGACAGGGGGTCTGACATGGTGTCTGACAAGGTGTCTGACAAGGGGTCTGACGTGGGGTTTGTCGTGGGACTGACATTCGGTCTGACATGGGGTCTAACATGGGGTCTGATGTGGGGTCTGACATGGGGTCTGACAAGGGGTCTGACGTGGGGTTTGTCGTGGGACTGACATTCGGTCTGACATGGGGTCTAACATGGGGTCTGATGTGGGGTCTGACATGGGGTCTGAATGGGGTTTGATGTGGGACTGACATTCGGTCTGACGTGGGGTCTGTTGTGGGGTCTGTTGTGGGGTCTGACGTGGGGTCTGACATGGGGTCTGGAGTGTGTTATCTCTATTAGCCTACCTACTGTCCTAGTCCCTTAGTCTGTCATGCTTCTCAGTAGCCTGGTTCCAGTCTGTTTCAGTTAACAATACACTCCTTGTACTCCATGTCACGTGTGAAATTGTCACAATGTCTTTGGCACATGTCATTGAGTACAAGGACTGGAACGTTAGCTAAATAGACTGGCAACAAGGTTAGTTTCTCAGGCCAGCCAGTTTAGAATATTTGTTTTAAGTGCATCATTAAAAGATTAATTCAAAATTACAAATAATAACCAGACTGTTCTCTCTGTACTCTGAAGACACATGACATGCTGTGTTACCTAACAGGCATAGCCAGTAAAGGAAGTAAGGGTGCAGAGATACCCAGTCTCTTTAGTATACGGCTCCGAGCCTCATTGTCTAGGTAATTTGTTAAATGGTTATAACTCCCCTTGCTCAAGTACTCAAGATATGTCCGTAAGCAAGAATCTCATTAGCATAACATTCATATTTCAGAACAGCTCTTAAGAGTCATTCTGGATTTGGCCGCTTCGTCTTACTTGCCTGTTATTGGGATGCTAATGTTTTACTAATCACACAGGGGCTCATTGGAATGCAGTGGGAATGTTCTGGTTGAGTATGAGCCCATGCATCTCCAGGGTCCTATCATCAGCTATAAGCTGCTCCTATCCATCTTCATAACTGTACAGGCAGAGTGTGAAGTACAGCTAATCCGTCAGATTAAAAGGAGACCTGGGCCATACCTCACAATGTTTACTACACAACGTTACATCTTCAGAAAGCGCCATCTACACACAGCGGCCTCTCTCAAGCACTAAATCACAGTGTCACCCTCAGCCTCCACACCGCTCTCCCTCCCTGAGACTCTCATCACTTTCCCTGTGTGAACAACAACAACGGCTCACATCATTAGCCCCCCACCCGCTTATTCAAAAGCACATTTTGGAACAGCCAAAATGCTGAATGACTTGGTAGAGCAGCAGCATTGCAGTTTGATCCAGTAGGTGGCTGGCCTGAAGCTTTGGCATCAGATTGCTGATTGCACCGGGGCTTGAAAAGGTCTTTACTAGTTGGATCCAGGCCTTTCATTAGCCTGCGCCCAACGCTTAACAGCCTCTCTCTCGTCCCAGGCTATCTGTGGCAGCACTTGTTTGCTGTCCTTGTGCAAATGGCTGGTGTAATCCCGGGCTTGAGTTCTTGGGCCTGTCAGTCCGCATTTGCGCTAAGCATCTATCCCTCTCTCATCTCCTCAGCCCTAATTGTATTGTAATTATCAAATTAGTCATCTATTTATGCACACTAGAGCTGAGATTGGACCAGTTCTAAAAAGGTCAGGACGAGAGAGGAGAAGCTTGGCCCAATGCTCCCTCTTTATCCTGACCTCTCTCCTAGCTACAGAACACTAGCACAGGACAATTCACACTTACTGCTTCTTGTCCCATTTCTCTCTCTCTCTGTCGTTCATTCACTTTCTCTCTCTCTCTCTCTCTCTCTCTCTCTCTCTCTCTCTCTCTCTCTCTCTCTCTCTCTCTCTCTCTCTCTCTCTCTCTCTCTCTCTCCCCCCCCCTCTCCCTTTCATAATGCACTCACACATTAAACAAAGCTTTTATTGATATAGTCGGCAGTAGTACATATTCTGCACGAATTCGTCGTCAAAGAGAACAGATGTCATATTTATCTGGGCTGGCCATGGTGTAACAGAGTTTTGAGTGTTTATGTGTCCCCAGGGCTGAGGGCTTTGATCAGGTCTACACTGCTCTGACAGATGCTCTCTGTGCTCTCACCCGCTCGCTCATCAACCAGGCCAGTCGACGTCTCTCCCCATGCCAGTAATCTCCCTGTTACCATTAGATGAATGGGAGCTAGAAACAACTAACTGCTACGGGAGGCCTTTCTATTTGATGTGTTCCGCTATCTCTTATCATGAGAAATGACACACAACTTCCTGGGATGATTTCTCCCCCTCCCAGTGGCTGTGAGCTGTAGCCTTGAGAGGCTCCGGACTATGATGAGGGGACCATACCCTGTAATCAGAGCTGGCTATGTGATCTTAGACACCGGGGTGAGAGGTGGCTGGGGTGGGAGTGGGGATGGGGAGTCTAAGCACTCATCGGGGGGGGGGGGGGTCTCCTATAGTGGGTTGTTGCTGGCGGTGTAATCAGCTAGCTTTGGAAATAATCATGGCTGGTACACAAGACTGTCTGTGATTAAGGATTGGGGGGGGGTAGCTTTCTTATCAAGCAAGGGCTTTAGCCTGGATTGCTTGTTGTCAGACAAGTGTCCTTATTTTAGAAAAGAGTCAAAGTTACCTGGCTAGAAAATCAGTTGTCAACAAACGCTGTTTCAGTTAATCAGGAGCATGGCAGTATCAAGTGGTGCTGTTGATGCTAAGCCTGGGCCCTAAGGGTTTGATGGAGAGGATGGAGCGGAGAGTGAGGGGCTCCCTCCCCAGCTTTAACCCCTCACTGTCAGACCTCCTCTGAGCCTTGCTGCTACTGCAGCTGTGCTCTGGACCAAGACTCTCTTGAGAAACCTCTGCCGTTTATAGTCTACTTCGATCTTATTGCATCTTAGGTCTATGCCGCTCTGTCATTGCTCATCCATTTCTATTTATATATTCTTATTCCATTCCATATTCCATTAGGTATTGTTAGATATTACTTGTTAGATATTGCTGCACTGTCGGAACTAGAAGCACAAGCATTTCGCTACACTTGCAATGACATCTACCAACCATGTGTATGTGACCAATAAAATTTGATTTGATTTGGATTTGATACAGGGTATCTTAGATGAATATTGGAGTGTCCATTTTTCAGATAAGGAAATTGTGGTGACAAATGAGACTTGTCTTTGTTGTGGTGCCTTGGTGTATCTAGTTGATTGGGGGAGCGGAGGGTTAAACCCTGGCCATGGTCAGAGATGTATTTACCCATCACACTGCCCTGTGTAGTTGACTGTAGTAGATCAGTATATAGACTCGTGGGAACACGGAGCTCTGGGAGAACAAAACACTATAGGGCCTCCCTGGTCGGTGGGAAGCTGGGGCGGACTAGCCTACAGGGAGGATGGGCTCACCTCCTCTCCTACAGGGGATTTGTCTCAACATCATAACTGAACTTGCAGGTTCTGCAGGAAACATAGTAGGAACCTTCTCAGCTTGTCAGTTTCATTCACTAGTTGAGCTGAAAATGAGCTGAAAACCTGTCGAACTCAGAGCGAGAACTTTGTTCTGTTTTGTAAATGCAAAAAGGAATAATCTAATATTTGATATGCTCTTTTTGCTGTCTTTCTGGTTTTCCACTGGCGTACACTATATTTATCTTAATGATAATGTTTTTATATTGTCACATACCGGATAGGTGCAGTGAAATATGTTGTTTTGCAGGGTCAGCCATAGTAGTACGTCACCCCTGGAGCAAATTACGGAAACATATTTCTCACCTTGTTGACTCGGGTATTCAAACCACTATTTGGTTACTGGCACAAAGCTCTATCTGCAAGGCTATCTGCCGGCCCACTTTCTCGGTAATGTTGGAGGTAACAATTGCTCTGGCTTGTCTGTGCTGTATACATCTTCATAACTGTCATGTCTTATAGCAGTCCTGCTGCTGGACCCGGTCTCCCTTCCCGCTGTTCATAGCCACATAGAACTCCTCAAATGTATACAGATAATGAAAGGCTGCCATATTAACTGCAGTCGCTGAATCCCTTTCCCCCTTACACAGCCGCACCTTTCCCCCTTACACAGCCTCCCCTTTCCCCCTTACACAGCCGCACCTTTCCCCCTTACACAGCCGCACCTTTCCCCTTCAGCCGCCCCTTTCCCCCTTACACAGCCGCACCTTTCCCCCTTACACAGCCGCCGCCCCTTTCCCCCTTACACAGCCGCCCCTTTCCTTTCCCCCTTACACAGCCGCACCTTTTCCCCTTACACAGCCAGCCCCCTTTCTTTCCCCTTACACAGCCGCCCTTTCCCCTTACACAGCCCCCTTTCCCCTTACACAGCCGAACCTTTCCCCTTACACAGCCGCCCCTTTCCCCTTACACAGCCGCCCTTTCCTTTACCCCGCACCTTTCCCCCTTACACAGCCGCACCTTTCCCCGCACCTTTTACACAGCCGCCTTTCCCCTTTCCCCCTTACACAGCCGCCCCTTTCCCCCTTTCCTTACACAGCCGCCCCTTTCCCCTTACACAGCCACCCCTTTCCCCTTACACAGCCACCCCTTTCCCCCTTACACAGCCGCACCTTTCCCCCTTACACAGCCGCCCCTTTCCCCTTACACAGCCGCCCCTTTCCCCCTTACACAGCCACCCCTTTCGCTGTTAAAACACATTATTAAAAGGAGCTGCAATTCCCTCCATCACCTCCACCTCTCAATCCCTGCTCTGACTGGATGGGAGAAGGCAAGGAAGTGTGTATGCGCGCACACACACACACACACACACACACACACACACACACACACACACACACACACACACACACACACACACACACACACACACACACACACACACACACACACACACACACACACACACACACACACACACACACACACACACACACACTGGAGAGTTGCCCTCCCACCAATCAGTTCATATCTCATCTGAGTTCTCTGCTGCTTTTTAGATTAGGAATAGTCCTTTTGAAATGAGCTAATCACACAATATATCATAGCTGGTAATGCATTCAGAGACAGTGTGGATGATTGCAGGGGTAAGTGTGTCCTTGGAGGCTGCAGTCGGTGTCCCCAGCATGGCCTGATGCATGTTGAGTTGAGGGGGAAGTTAAGGTTGCAGCTCCCCTCTGTCCTCTATGTCTGTGGACTGACTGCAGGGTGTGCTGGACATATTGACAGTGATCCCTATGGACAGGGAACTCATCCCTAGGTCCTGCTAGTCTCCCAGAAAACAGTCTCACAACACTTTGTTTTACTCTATGCAGATTTATTCTGCTCTACAAGCCGTCAGAGTTGTTGGATTTTTACAACTGGCCTGTTTGTTCTGACTGGAATTCTAACACACACACACACACACACACACACACACACACACACACACACACACACACACACACACACACACACACACACACACACACACACACACACACACACACACACACACACACACACACACACACACACACACACACACACACACACACACACACACACACACACACACACACAGCCCCCCTCCTCCTTAGTCACTCAGTGGAAACACCAAACACTCTGCAGCCATTTCCCTAGAGAGGAGAAAGAAGCGAGAGAGGCCTGTTGTCTGTTGTCACCATGGAGAGAGAAATAGGGAAAGTAATTGCGTTGTTCCAGGGCTCTAGAAATCCCATCAGCCTTTGGGCAGCCCTGTCAGAAAGTATAAAGACAGCGCTAAAAACTTAACTGGCTACAGACAGGCTAGGGGAGCACCCTCGCTGAAAATGACTTACAATGGCCGGGCAAGACAGTCAGATTATCTATCAAGGGAAGCAGGTGAAACAGCTGTAAAAGATGTAGGAGGGCTAGCAGAGATGAACACTGGCTTGTGTTTCTATTACCAAGATTGCCAGTGATAAAAGTGAGTGATGTTGATAAATACCCACACAGCCTTTTATCACCAGCTGCCGTGGCTGTGGTTGCTGGCGACAACGGCGGGGCTGATAACCCTGGAGGCTCAGGGCCTGGGGAGGAGGGGGAACGAGATAGGGGGGAGGATACAGCTGCATTACCCCAGCCTGGGCTACGGCACAACAGCCCGCCGCCAGAATTTGCATGGTGACCGGGTGTCACACAAATGGGATGAGTTCCATGCTAATGGCCCGGAAGCAGAATCACATTAGTGCAAATGCAGGGTGTTTTCAGACCAGGCCTGGTTGGAGTTGGATATGTTACAGTTGCGTAAGGGACAATTTTGACATTTTAGCATTTATTTTTTTATTTAACCTTTATTTCACTCGGCAAGTCAGTTAATTAAGAACAAATTCTTATTTACAATGATGGCCTACCCCGGCCAAACCCTACCCCGGCCAAACCCTACCCCGGCCAAACCCTAACCCGGACGACCCTGGGCATATTGTGCGCCGCCTTATGGTACTCCCATTCACGGCCGGTTGTGACACAACCTGGAATCGAACCAGGGTATGTAGTGACACCTCTAGCACTGAGATGCAGTGCCTTAGATCGCTGTCCCACTCGGGAGCCCCTAACCTTATTCCTAACCTTTACCTAATTATCCTAACCTGCCACGTTAATTATCTTAACCTGTTGTGTAAGTTCTCCTAACCAGTTAAAAAAGTCACTTCTGCTAGTCAAAACCAGCAGGCCTGTCCTGAGAACTGCGACCCAGGAGAAGAAAAGAGAGTGCTGGGGTGTGTGCGTGTGTGTATGTACATGTATGCGTGTGTGTGTGCACTCGTGCATACATGAATGTGTGGAACTACCATGTTAAGGAGTGCCATCATTTCTCTGGACATTTCAGTAACAGCTTGTGAGTAATGAGGTTGGAGTCGTTCGTTATCTCAGAAGGAACAGTGTTCTAACACTGTTTATCTTATTGTGACAATTTCCTATTTCCCCCAGAACTCCTTGTGTTTTTTAAATGCTCTGTGCACACTCTGCTGCAGATGCACTTAGCTGTGCCATGTTGCCCTTTCTGATGGCTTGGGTAATAATCCTTAATATTTCTGCTACTTTGGAATTAATTGAGGCTTTAATGCACTCTGATTCCTTCCTCCAGCACAAGCTAATTGTGTTTTGAAAAATAATAAATGATGTATTTCTTTGTGACTGTCTTAAGTGTTGAGTGTTTTGGATCAAATGTAAAGTACCTTAATGTTTTGTGGAGCAAAAACAAACATGTCAGTGGCGTTTAAAACGATGAAATGGAGGCTTTAATTGTGCCACACTCTGTTTTGCCCTGTTGAAATGAAATATGTTTTGATTAGAGATAGCAGTGTTTGTTAAAGTAAAGTGCAATCTGAAATGACATTGTTAGATGTGTAATAAAACATTCATCTTTGACAGATTCTCACCACAGGCTGCAGCACTGTTGTGAGTTGTTGCCTGTTTTTGAGGTTAGAGAGTGCCTTTCGGGGCTGCTTTTAGAGTTTGCATCAACATTAAATCTGAAAGACCATGCCAAATAAGTATTATATTTTCTCTCATAGCAGGCAAGGGAAAAGGGTCCCTCTCATACACTTTTGGACAAAAAAAAAACTGCTTTCTAGAACCCATAAGGGTTCTTTGTGTGTCCTCTCTACTACAGACCCCTTTTTGGTTCCAGGTAAAAACCCTTTTGGGTTCCATGTCAAACCCTTTCCACAGATAATTCTACATGGAACCCAAAAGGGTTCTTCTATGAGGACAGCCGAAGACCCCTTGTGGAACCCTTTGTTCTAAGAGTGTACACGATGCTTTCCACAAAAGGAAGTCTCACCATGACAATAGAGAGGCCCCTCCTTTCTCTTCTCTCTCGCTTTATCTCCCTTGCTCTTCCGTCCCTTATGGAGGGGCCAGTCTAGAGCTGATCTCATGTTTGGACTCACATTGAAAGGTGTTATGATGCGTTTTAAGCCTGATCACCCATCTCTTTTCTCTCTCCCTTTCTCTCTCCAGATGGTCACAAGAACAAAGAAAATATTTGTGGGCGGATTGTCAGCCAACACGGTGGTGGAAGATGTGAAGCAGTATTTTGAACAGTTTGGGAAGGTAAGGAGAATCGTTGTGGGTTCCTCCCTTGTATGGTCTGGCAGTAGGCAAACCATGTCCGTGTGGGTTGGAGGGTGTTCATACCCTGTCACTGTCCTCGGCTGCTGTTTCCAGGCTGTGGTCTGTGACTAACCTCCCAGTCCATTCTGAGTGAAGGGGATGCAAATACGCAGCCAAACATACTGCAAGAGATTTGCAGAATTACATCCATAGTGCCTTCACACACCGACTGTACTCAGGTACATATTCATATGTATTGTTAGATAATACTGCACTGTTGGAGCTAGCATTTCGCTACACCCGCAATAACATATGTTACATTTGTGTATATGACCAATACAATTTGATTTGATACTAGATTTCAGCTCAAGGTCACCTTGTGTGAAACTGAGGATGCTTCCTCTACAATATCAGCTCAGCACTTGACCTCAATAATTGTCCTTTGAGTATGTACTGCACATCACATCTCTCTGTGTGATATAATCTCTGTATTTCTGAATGGCCAGTTAAGTCAATCATGGGTATGTAAATCCTTTAACACGGCCGCATAACTCCCCAGTGATATGTAGTTCCATGGTAATTATGGTCAGTGGTAATTTAGCTTCTGGGTATGGGAGCAGAGCATAGGCCAGGGCACTAGCTGGAATGTTATTCCAAAAGAAGATGACTCACAAGGGGAGGAAGTAGCAGTGAAGCCATAGCTGAGCCCAGCAGCGTGGAACAGCAAGAAAATATTCAGAGCGGGCATGGTTGTAATCATCGAGACTGAAAAGGGCTCAACACAAATGTCGACTTGATTGAATGACATGATTGACTTGATTATACAAAGTTTTTTTTTTTTTACCTCATTAAGGAATCCTCAAACACTTGTGAGGAGACAAACAAATCAGTCTGATTGTGTGTGCATGTGTGTGCGTGCGTGTGCATGTGTGTGTGTGTGTGTGTGTCACAGACAGGGAGGAAATCACAGTTGTTAGCCTAGGTGTTATTAGAAGGGGAGGTGGGCAGGAAGTGGCTTGTCTCTTCTGCCTGCCTGGCTGGCTGATGGTGTCTGTGTCTGTTCCGCTGCATCCCCTCTGTGACACGCATCCAACCATTTATTAAATAACCTGGCTGTCCAATGCAACCCGCCATTATCACCACACATGCTGCGCTCTTAGGAGTCGTCCGGAGAAAGAAAACCAATTCATTTAGTTTCTCCTCCACATAAGGATGGAGAAGGAGGGAAGGAGGGGGGATGTGGCCACAGCAGTGGCAGCAGGGCTCATCATTCAGATGTCTGGGATGTACATGTCTAGAATGCTTTAGTGAGGAGAGAGAAAAGGGGAAAGAGAGACTTAGAGAGAGATATTCTCCTCTGTACCAATGCAGCGCAGGACTCAGGTGAACACACTAGGCTAGCGACCTGGGAATTGTCTTTGGGTTCGGCTCTGTGTTTGTGTGGACTGGGCAAGGTGCGTGCGTTTGTGTATCTGTGTATGTGTGTGTGTGTTCAGGTCTAGGCGACATAGGCCAATTAGCAGGATGTGGGCAGGCAGGCAGCAAAGGTGGCGGTTGTTGTGGGGATAAGGTGTTCGAAACAGGTGGTGTGATCACACCGGGGTTACTGCAAGATATCTCTCTGTTCTTTCTCCTTTATCCTCTCCTCTCCTCTCCTCTCCTCTCCTCTCCTCTCCTCTCCTCTCCTCTCCTCTCCTCTCCTCTCCTCTCCTCTCCTCTCCTCTCCTCCTCTCCTCTCCTCTCCTCTCCTCTCCTCTCCTCTCCTCCTCTCCTGTCTTCCCTCAGCCTCGGACAGGGTAGGATACAGGAAGAGGAAGGGAACTGACAGCTCTCATATACATCACTCTCTCCCACTGTCCCACCTGTCATCATTAGTAAAAGTGCACATATCCAAACCCCCAGTACAACTTCGGAGAGGTCTGCCTGCTCTACATAGTGTTACTGTGTTACCCAGAGTACACTGAATACGTCCGAGTAATGTGCCGCTGACAGCCAGATGAATGGGCCTGAAGTACAGTATCAGTGTATAAGGACTGATTCTCATGCATCCCAATACCCCCGTGTGACTGACAGTGACAAGATCTCTCCTCTCAGTTCCTCTGAGGCAGCCCATTTCTACTGTATGTGTGTTGAGGGCAAAACTTACTGTACTGGCTTCATGTAGGACTGATGCATTAGGTTCACATAAGGGCCCAGTAACAGGTATGTCTGTATCCCGTAGAAAAGTCTAGGGGTGATTGTGTTCAAAATAAACACATCTCCTGGTATAATACCATTATGTGAGAGCTCTGCATCAGCAGATTTGTAATCATTCTTACATTGCATGCAGTTGTTAAAAACACTTACCATCAAGAAGCAAACAACTGGTAGCAGACCTTTGATTAAATAAGGGGGCCAGTGGTCACCCTCATAATTAATTACAGCCTGACATAACAATAGAACTAGACACCAGGCCAGAAAAGAGGACCTAACCACAGTGAAGAGCCTAACCACAGTGAAGAGCCTAACCACAGTGAAGAGCCTAACCACAGTGAAGAGCCTAACCACAGTGAAGGGCCTAACCACAGTGAAGGCCTAACCACAGTGAAGAGGAAAACCACAGTGAAGGGCCTAACCACAGTGAAGGGCCTAACCACAGTGAAGGGCCTAACCACAGTGAAGGGCCTAACCACAGTGAAGGGCCTAACCACAGTGAAGGGCCTAACCACAGTGAAGGGCCTAACCACAGTGAAGAGCCTAACCACAGTGAAGAGCCTAACCACAGTGAAGAGCCTAACCACAGTGAAACCTAACCACAGTGAAGAGCCTAACCACAGTGAAGGGCCTAACCACAGTGAAGGCCTAACCACAGTGAAGTTGAAGCCTAACCCAGTGAAGGGCCTAACCACAGTGAACCCAGTGAAGGGCCTAACCACAGTGAAGGGCCTAACCACAGTGAAGGGCCTAACCACAGTGAAGCCTAACCACAGTGAAGGGCCTAACCCAGTGAAACCACAGTGAAGGGCCTAACCACAGTGAAGGGCCTAACCACAGTGAAGAGCCTAACAGTGAAGGGCCTAACCAGTGAAGGGCCTAACCACAGTGAAGGGCCTAACCACAGTGAAGGGCCTAACCACAGTGAAGGGCCTAACCACAGTGAAGAGCCTAACCACAGTGAAGAGCCTAACCACAGTGAAGGGCCTAACCACAGTGAAGAGCCTAACCACAGTGAAGGGCCTAACCACAGTGAAGGGCCTAACCACAGTGAAGGGCCTAACCACAGTGAAGAGCCTAACCACAGTGAAGGGCCTAACCACAGTGAAGGGCCTAACCACAGTGAAGAGCCTAACCACAGTGAAGGGCCTAACCACAGTGAAGGGCCTAACCACAGTGAAGAGCCTAACCACAGTGAAGAGCCTAACCACAGTGAAGAGCCTAACCACAGTGAAGAGCCTAACCACAGTGAAGGGCCTAACCACAGTGAAGGGCCTAACCACAGTGAAGAGCCAAACCACAGTGAAGGGCCTAACCACAGTGAAGCCTAACCACAGTGAAGGGCCTAACCACAGTGCCTAACCACAGTGAAGGCCTAACCACAGTGAAGGGCCTAACTAACCACAGTGAAGGGCCTAACCCTGAAACAAACCACAGTGAAGGGCCTAATTTATCTGAAGAGCCAAACCTTATGCTTAGTCATGAAAGGCCTAACCACAGTGAAGGGCCTAACCACAGTGAAGGGCCTAACCACAGCGAAGGGCCTATTTATCTGAGATGGCTTATGCTTAGTCATTGGTTTACTGTAATCGGCTTGGAGTGCGTCTCACTCCAAGCCGTCCTTATTTGGCTAAGCTGAAACAACTGCTTGCCGCTTTGTTCCCCCTGGCCTTCACTGTGTTCTGTGCTGTGGTTTGACTGGGGGTCCAGTGCTTGGTTTTATCAGCCCCAGCCTGCAGTTGTTTCCAAGCCAGTGGTGGGCTGCCACAATCAGGCCTTAATGTCCTCCTCTGCCCCGGTTCCCATGTCCTACTGGGTGGGAGCCAGCTACTGTAGTACCAGGAGGAGGATCCCCCTTAACATGTTCACGGCCACTGAGCTGATTGGTCTGCAGGAGGGTTAGGGTGGGGTCATAGGGTCAGACTGAGGGAGGGTCCTGGGGTCATTTGAACCTGACATCTCTGTCAGAAACATTTTCCATTTCTCTAAGATTAGCTAAATATCTGTCTACACATCCTGTCGTACTGCTGCCGTAGGACAGGGACTACACTCACACACTGAGGGGAGAGAGGGTACAATGCTGTAGGTGAACAGGAAGACACAAAAGTATGAAAGCCTGTGGTTTGTGTCATCTCACTGTCCCTCAGTTCAGCACTAGGTCTCCTTCTCACACACTGACTTCCCCTGACAGGAAGCAGATGAGAGAAAAAAATGAAATATAAAATAATGAAAAAAGGATGCCTTAGTTAGTGACAGGAAATTTGTTCTGGTGCTCCGGTAATCTAATATCATGGCTGACATTTCGTTGTGCATTGAGATTTTGTAAATGGCAGAAAACCACAATGTGTGACTGTCCGTAACGGCTGCATCCAGGACTCCATGTTAGTTCATTTAGCATACTTGCCCAAGCGCTTACATTTAATAACATCATTTGAGTTTTTCAGGCGTACCAAATAAAAACAGTGCTGATGTCCATTAGTGCATTGCCAAGCTTCCTGCCCCAGTGAACGCAAACAACACCATTTAGATCCCCGCTTCCCAACCAGTAAATGTGGGACGCAGTGGAGGAAATCTTTGTTTGGGATTTGATGAGTTATTGTTTGTTTGCTAAAATGCATCAGATTAAAACATCAACAGACTACTGGAGATTCCTTCTTTTTTTCTTTTTTTTGCTCATGCAGACATTTTTGCATTGAAGTGAAATATGAAATCCTCCAAGCTTAGCCTTTTGATGGTTGGGATATTGAAGTATTACAACATTAAAAACACTTCAAATCCTGTATTTGCCTTTATTAAGTTCTGAACCAGTTTTCTTTTCAAGCCTTTGATATGCAGGAGACATCCTCTGTGACACATCGTACCTGCATCGCTTCAGAGATATCACAGTAGCTCATTTCTCTCCAGTCACACACAAGCAGGTGGACATTTGCATGACTTTTCCATATCCCTCTGCATCTCCTCTCACCTCTAAGAGTCTAGTTGAACATTTGCCGACAGTATGTGGCCTAAACTCTCCATTTAGCACTGTGTTGGATTTCTCCATCCAGGCTGTGGTCTCTATAGTAGTAGAGCAGAAGCACACAGCTCCAGTGTTATTGCTGGTCAGAGCTGGCTTGATAAGCCAGCATCAGGTCCATAGGACCTCTCATCTGCAGCATGCAAGGCTTGACTCCGGCTCTTCACTCTCCCTGCAGTCACTTGAAGTTATGACCTGAGACAAGAGTAGAGCAATGGAAATGAACTGGCCCTAAACCTGCTACTGCTGCAGGGACAAACAGAAAGAGAGAAAAGTATAGTTTCCTGTGATGATGAGATCAGTGATACAACAGAGGTGTTAGAGATGCCTGATAAAGGTTCTGTATCATTTCAGCCTGTGGTTTTGAAAGTATTGTTCACGAGCCTAAAATACCTCACTATCTGTAGACCCTAGCTACCTACCTATCTAGTTTCTGATGGAGCTCTGTGGTGTGTCCTGCTTTTAGGACAGCGCATCATGGGGGATTGACACGCGGTGGAGGTGCGTCTGTGCAGACTGTCTACCGGCGTCCCTCCCTGAAATGGCTCCCCCTGGATAAGCCAGGATTGCCTTGATTGCGTTACAGTGACTCATTATGTCAATGGCTGATGGAACGTAGAGGCCCCAGTAGTGCTGCTTAAAGAACGATCTGTTTAAAGAAGATTGACTGTGATTGGATGGGATTCCCAGCACCTGCTCACTGGGGTAAATCTGGTCAAGGCAGAAAGCAGCAGCAGCAGCAATCTTCCCTGTGGTATTGTGTCAGGAAGGAGGAAATGGACGTGTGAGGCGGGAGGGAGGCTACAGCAGCCGTTCAAACGGCTGGTGGGTTGAGCAATTCGTCAAAGGAGCTGTCAGAACTCATCTGCCACTCAGCATCCTCCTCCCTGTGACTATCAGAGCTCCTAAACAACCAGGCAAACCACAACCTGCTCTCTGCTGTGCTCTGTGTGGAGCTGTAGCCCAGGTGGGAAAACACACCGATAGAAACAGGCCCAGGAAGCGATTAGCCCTGAAAAAAAGCCTATTTCCTCAGATATATGGAATTTCACAGCCATGAATGCAGTGCATTAACCTGTAAGCATAAGCCCAGGGGCGCTAAT